>NC_068361.1:25921533-26221533 GCF_020536995.1 Dreissena polymorpha
CATAACGTTTATTCGGCATTAAATAGCATAATGCAAATGTATAGCCTATACACAGTATGTGTTTGAGATAGCAAAGACATGGTGCATGTATTTGAGAAGTACAACACAAAATGATGTATACAAATAGTGGGTAAAACAAAAAAAAGGCATGTCAAAATCATTCAAAGAATAGAATCAATAAGTCATTTACATAATAAATATATAATTTCGGTGGTGAATTTGATTTAAAAAAAAAGTTCTCATTGTTTGAATGATCGATTATATTTTCAATGCTGGATACAATTAAAATTAAAAAAAAAATTACACAGACTTAGTGATTAAGTAACATTATTACGTAATGCTTATGTTAAGATTACAAAAAATAATGAGTAGATTTATTTAATCATTTAGCATTAAACATTTGTTTACTGTCGCTTTTATGTAAATTGAATATTCTAATTGATAATAAAAACAAAACAAATATCTTTAGAATATTCTAATTGATAATGATAACAATGCAATCACATTTTCAAAAATCATACAAAGAAGTGATCGTCTTCATTACAAATAGTCAACATAATATAAAATAATCGCACAAGTTGATCACTTTTACTCTATCCAATACAGTCATTCGATCTCCTTAATATTTTAAACAGTAGGCAAACGTAAATAATAATCATAGTTAATACGATTCACTTATTATTGTATCTGTTTTAATAGACATACACAAATGGAGGCGTTAACAGCATATATTTTATACTACGTTACAGTTGACCTAAGTTTGAGGGCACAATAAACATATTTTGATAGGTTATTTAGTTCCTTTGTTGATTTTGATGACATTATAATTTCGAATTTGTTCAATGTTGGCCAATGACGAATGTATGGTTTTTGGTATTGTTGTCTAATTTCTTTATATAGGGGGCATACTAATAAAAAGTTAAATTCGCTTTCTATAGCATTCATATTGCAGTAATTACATTTCCTATTTTCTTTTGGTATGATTTCATGACGACCATTTTATTTGGCTAGATTATGTGCAGACATTCTGAATTGTGTAAGCGATATTCTATATTGTTGTTAATACATTTTAAATATTTTTCCGTTTCAAATTCATATTTGAAATATCGATATGCTGACAGTCTATTTGAGTTGTTTATATTTGAGAACCAAGTCTGTTTATATATATCCAAAATTCGATTTGTAATGTTTTTTAGGTCGTATTAGTTTGGGGTATTCGTATGTTGTTGCGTCCATATGGTAGCTCAGCCAATGTGTTCGAGTAGTTCTTTAATCTGATAAGCCCAGTTCTTGCCGGCATATGTATTATTACGTTCAGCATCGCTCTTAATCCGATTATAAAAAGATTTTGTCAGTATGTTAATGTTCGGATCAATGATCTTTACCCAGTATTTAACAAATGTCAATTTGCTTTTTACACACATTTGATATCTGTCTAGTTCCCCGTAAAGTCCGTCTAGGTTTGTGGATTTTCTGACTTTAAGTATCGTACGAATAAATTTACAGTGTATGCGTTCGATATCTTTTCCTTCATGAAAGCCCCATGTTTCGGCTGCGTAATATAATTTGGACCCAACTTGACTGTCAAACAGTTTACCATTAAGCGCTGGTAAACTTCATCGTCGATAATTAAGCAAACGCGTGAACACCATCCAAAATCAAAAGCTGAGTAAATATTCAAGGAAGCAATTCTTTAACTATAGAAATATTATCACGCCCTGAAATCTTTTTTCCGCGCGTTGACCTATTGTTGAAAGCAAGTGGCAAATACGTAACAGTACAATACACATCACAATACCATTTATTCCCTTTTGAGCATTCATCATTTACACCGCAGCATACACCGACGTCTATTGAAATATAAAAGTTATACACATAACCACTGAAGTTCGATTTAGCGCAAGGGACTCCATGGGTTATAAATTGTGTTTTTCAATCGACCATACCCGATTGTGTTTGAACTAAGCTATACTGTTTGCACAGATTCGATATAATGTCGCTCAATAGCTCGAAAATGTTTTCGTAACTAGCTTACGTTATTTGCTAAGTGTGATTTACGCATGCATATTTATAAAGGAACATGGCGTTCAGATTGGTGGCGTCTCTCCGATGTTGATTATCTTCTTAAAACTTAATATGAAAAATTATTTACGGGATTTGTTCATAGTTTGTTAACATGCTGATTGTCATAACAATTGTCATTTAATTATTAAACAATAAAAAAGTTCATTAGGCTAATAAAAGTAAAATGACACTACAGACTTATTCATGGATAATCATCATTCAAAATCGGTGACATAATAAAGCGTTTGAAATACTTACCCTCGATTATTTGTCAAATACGTGTTGTACACATGTATCACTTATACTTTGCTGACAAAGATATATGTGTAATATATGCGCAAAAGCTTTTATTTCCTGAGGTAACTTTTTCGAATCCCGGGCAATGTTTTCATTTAGTCAACTTTTGTTCATGCTATTGTTATTAGTTAAGACTGTTCAAAACGTTATAGATTTGTTAGTAATCATATTAAAGTAGTTTTTTTTTTAAATAATATGTGAACACGCTGCTTAAAGCACTTGTTATCCCCGCCGAATTTTTTTCGGAGGGGATATAGTAATAGTGTCCGTCCGTCCGTCTGTGCGTCTGTGCGTCTGTCTTTCCGTCCGAAACTTTGTCCAAAGCATAACTCCAAATCTATTCAATGGATATACTTTAAACTTAGAATATAAACAGATGGCAACAAGATGAAGCGCAGTGACCACAAACCATAACTCTATCTACCTTAGTTTTTGAATTATATCCCTTTATATAATTTCAAAGTACATTTTTGTCCGGAGCAAAACTCTAAATCTACTGAAAGGGTTTACTTGAAACTTGAAATATAAACAGATGGCAAGTAGGAGAAGTGCAGTGACTAAGAACCACAACTCTATCTACTTTAGTTTTTGAATTATTTACCTTTATTTAATTTCAAAGTAAATTTTTTGTCCGGAGCATAACTCTTTATTAATCATTTTAAATTATATTTAATGTAATTTCATAGTAAATATTTCAGCTTTTCAATCTCCCTTTATCTAATTTTACAATGACATTTTTATTTGAACACGGAAGTATTCACTGTAAAATGAATATATGAGTTTAAGGAAAAAAACAGTGATCAAGAACAGTAACTGTCTCTTTTTTTAATTACTTCCCTTTCTTTCATTTCCATATATTTTATTCTCTACAGCATTACTCCAACACTATATAACTAATTGATCATTGAAATATAAATAGATGACACAGGTGGCATGTTTTACAAATATTATTCTACTCTCTAAAACAAATGTTGTTATACAAGCAAACACATTTCGGCGGTGATTTTGCACTACTGTGACAAGCTCTTGTTTTGTTAGAATTATAACATATTTATTTATTTATTATTGTCTTATCCACATGAACTTCATTACAAAACATAATATCTGCAACATTATAAAATAAGCACACATGGTCATTCATAATAGAATTATAGGAGACAGTACATCACATAGGCAATATAAATACAATGATAGTATCACCTTATCTATCAACATTAAAGACATTTACTAAATATTTGACGTGATGCAAGATCAATTACATATCTACAAGATAAAACATTTAAAAACAGATTCATTCCTTTAAAATACATGTTCATAACATGCATCAGATATCTACAATAAAACACTAGATAAGTTAGAAAAGGTAAAATCAGTTAGTTTCGCAATATATATGTTCTTTGCGTTTTTCTAATATCAGAAAGCAGGTTTTGGCAGCTAATTTAACTATATTATTGTCTGTCAAGATAATTCTTAAATTATCATCAATATCAAAATTTTCAAAGCCTTGAAACTGAGATAGTAGTTCAGTCATGAGGTCTCGTCTAACCCCGTTATACAATAGACAATCAAGCAGTACATGTTTTTCATTTTCCACAACACTTATACCTATACTCTTACAATAGTTACATTTTCTTAATTCCTGGGGTGTATTTGTATATCTTCCAATTTTTATATTTATTGGAGCTGTACCACTTCTAAACTTTGCCAAAGCCCCTCTATGCCTTTTATTATACATAGGTAAAAAATATGTTAATACGCGACGTTTTTTAGCTCGACTATTACATATGAAATATATTGAGTGGAGCTATCCTGTTCACCCCGGCGTCGGCGTTTTCGTTTTCGTTTCCGTTTCCATAAGCGTTAGCGTGCAAATGTTAAAGTTTTCGTATTACCCCAATTATTTTCATTGTCCCTTTACATATTGTTTTCATATTTTGCATACTTGTTTACCAACATGACCCCAACCTATCAACAAGAGCAGACAACTCTATCAAGCATTTTTTATGTAATTATGGCCCCTTTCCACTTAGAATATGCAGCAAATGTTAAAGTTTGCGTACTACCCCGAATATTTTCAATGTCCCTTGACATATTGCTTTCATATTTTGCATACTTGTTAACCATCATGACCCCAACCTATAAACAAGAGCAGACAACTGTATCAAGCATTTTGACAGAATTATTGCCCCTTTTATACTTAGAAATGCATATTATTGATAAATCAATGTTAAAGTTTGCGTTCTACCCCAAATATTTCCTATATCCTTTGACATATTGCATTTATATTTTGCATACTTGTTTACCAACATGACCCCAACCTATAAACAAGAGCAGACCACTGTATCAAGCATTTTGACATAATTATGGCCCCTTTTACACTTAGATAATTGAACATTTTGCTTAAATTTCCATAACTTCTTTATTTATGTTCACATTTTATTATTACTTTGACAAAACAACACTTACCTGAATACCACAATTGATTCCACCCAAACAATACCCAACGCCCCTACCCAGAATCACTTCCCCCAACCTCAACCCCATTTTTTTTAAACATCGTCTAATAGATTACAACACCCCACATTATACCCCCCCTCTCACCCCCTCTACTCCCCTACACCCCCCATTTTTTTAAACATCATCTAATAAATTACCACATCCTACATTATACCCCCCTCTCACCCCTACTCCCCCTACACCCCCATTTTTTTAAACATCATCTAATAAATTACCACCCCAATTTTTTTGAAAGATCGTCTGATAAATGACCACATCCCACATTATACCCCCTCTGACCCCCCCCCCAAAAAAAAAACAAATTGTTTTTTTTTTCCTTTTTTTTATTTTTGAAAGATCGTCTAATAAATTATTGAATATGAACAATCTTCCAATGATGGCTTACGTTTTACTTTCAAGCACTCGAATAGTCGAGCGCGCTGTCCTCTGACAGCTTTTGTTTGTACTCGCAATCATGTGCTGTTATTAAAATGCATACTGATAATTTGATTGAAAGAATAGGTTCATATTTTGTTTACAGAATATGACCATGTCTTTTACACCCAGTAAGTTATAAAGCGTTAAAGGAAATCGTTTCATTTTTAAGCGCAAACACACAAAGTGCTCATTGTGAGTTTTTGTAATCACGATTTGTACGTCGTTCGTCGCCCTATCATCAATATTTGCGTTGTGAAATGTTAAGAGGTCACAAAGAGTGTCTATTTTTTAAGTAACTTAATCTAATACTTTAACTATTGATATATCGTGTGAGTTGCGCACGTTGGTTCAAAACTAGGACACATGCTCACATTAAAGAAAACGCGTGTGAACACTCCATTGGTCAGAAATATTTATGACTGATATCTAGGTCGATTGCTTAACTCAGTTATGTTGGAAAAAACTTGGGCACGTATTCAAACTATAGCCATAAGCTGATAAACACTCCAGGAGTCATGATTGGGCCCAATCTCAATTAAACATATATCCGAATGATACCACGTATGAGCTCGTGACTGGGTCATACTGGTAAAAATAGGTGACTAATTTAAATAGATGAACTGAAAATTTTGAAAATTCTAGATGTCTAGATGTTTTATTTGCTCCTATTAGAATAAGACTTGTCCACACTTATTTTTTGATTCATATCTTTGCTGAGTTTGTAATGGTTCTGGAATGTTTACAAATATGGTCACCTAGGGGCGGAAAGAGTTCTCGTTATATACCGCGGTAACTATAGTTAAACTTTTTCAATATTATAATTCATTTTTGCCAGATTATCACGGAACTTCAGCAGACTTGAACATATAGAATTCATATTTATGCCCCAGCTATCATTAAATTTTCTTAGAGTATTTAAATGTTATTCTGAATATGGGCTAAGTTTGAACAAGATGTCAGTCAAAACATGAATGTCGTGGGCTGGAAGTTTACCTGATCACGTCTAAAGTGAAATTTATGCACACTATCTGCTAACAATTTTTGTTTATTCATTGTTAGCGCCTTAAGTCCTTTTATCCTCTTTGTTATTTATAACGCATCGACTACTGTCCTTTTATAGTATGTTATTTATTTATTGTTTCAGTAGGCATGACATCTGTATTAACGAGGGTATTACATACTACATGTATGTAGGATATTCATAAGAAAATTCTTTTCTACAGATGTTTGAGCGAAAAAAGACGAGACGAAACTTATCATTTTAGTTTATTAAACACAATGGTTTTATTATTAGTTTTTGTATTTTATATATTTTCGTTTATTTATTGAATGGTTTTTATATCATTTGAACTATGCAGGGAAACAAAGGCAAATTTGACAACCATTGAGAGCATTTATACTGTTAATTATTGTCATTGGACTTTTGCGTGCTTTAAAATATAGATTGAATCAGAGACGTAGATAACGTCTCTGATTGAATCAGGCCGGAAACAATACAACGATTGTAATGAGATCTAACGACAAGACAAGAGATTATATTCAGTCGCAACATCCGGCTCGATAGGCCAACGCTCTATCAAAATATCGATAGATCTTTGTTCAGAGGTAGAAAACAAATATTTCACAGTTAATTTCTGTCAGTGGTTACCTCACATATCAGAAGCAACAGACACACAATTTGCAGCAAACTCGCAGGCATTACCTCCACAATCTGTACCTTCATACATATTATTGTTCTAAAATGTGTAGATTATTTTAGTTTATAATACGTTCAGTTGATTTGTTAGCAAATGATAAGCATAATGAAACAATAAAAATATGTGTCGTTTGATATTATGCTATATCGTGCTATTTTAATCATGTACGTATGTACTTATTAACATTCAAATATAAAAGTCATATTATAAAACTACTTATGGCTGCCATTGTTTGCGTAAGTAAGTAATTTTAGCGTAAGTTAGCCAGAGGTTTTGATAATAGAGGCCCTCGTTACATATGTAATGAGTACCATGTTCGTTGTATCCAATTACATTTTACAGGCCAATATTTAAAAGGATCTGCCAAGTTAAAATACTTAAAAAAACACGCTTTATTTTATAACTCGTTATCATCTCAAAAGGCTGGTTAGCCAAAATTGGTAAGACTATTATAGCGACATGCGATTTTATGCGTCCTGAGAAAACTGGGCATAATGAATGTGCGTCAAGTGTCCGCGCAGGCTAATCATGGACGACACTTCCCACCTAAATTGGATTTTTGCTACGAAGAGACTTCATTTAAACGAAAAAAATGTCGTAAAAGCGGAAAGTGTCGTCCCTGATTAGCTTGTGCGAACTGCACAGGCTAATCTGGGTCAAAACTTTACGCACACGCATTATGCCCAGTTTTCTCAGAACACGACTCATATAGTCAAACATTGAAGCGTACGTTAAATGTATTAAAATCAATATCAGAGGTTGGTGTTATACAATGATTTAGTAGCGCATTTACGGACCCGTAAAGCACATACTGTAAACAATATGCGAGTTTGACTTCAGTTACAGTCAACTTGCCCGTAACTTATATGCAAAGTCAATATATTTACCCAATGCAAAAACAAACTTGTGTCATATATAATTAGGACAAATAAATGTATGTAGTACATTTCAAAAAGTTATCCATGATATATTGTTGTCGTATAAGATATATGATCATAAAAAGAGCAGACTAATAAAAAGTAATACTCATTTTCAATACTATGCACATACTGAAGTTGTCATTTGTCAGCTATGATGTTTCGCATATATGGCAATATCACATTACTCCCAATATTGCTTTATTATGAAATAGTCAATACGCCAGCGCAGCCCTTGGATGTTCAACGAGCACAACTAAAGTTTCACTTGCGTTGGTTTGTTTTAATAGGAAAAAGTAAACACAAACTATACCATAAAAACTATAATTTAAAAAAAATAAATATTCAAGCTTTGCTTTCTCGTTTATTAAACCATGGTTTGCATTAACACATTGAAAGTGGTATGAAATATTTTATATTTAAAGCATGTTTCTCTGTATTCAGACTTGATGAAACCTTTCAAGTTTCACCAGAGCCCCGCTCAAATACTCATGTGTTACACAATACGTCAGTTATTTACTCGTTTAGGATAGGAATCGAATTTAAGTCATATAACGTTTTTAAAGTAATTTCTCGTCATAATGGGAAACGAACAACGATATTAAGAACTGTTTTCATTGTCAAATACTACATAATGAATGTTCTTATTGTAATAGTAGTCTATCGTTTTCAAATATGCGTGATTTCTATTAATGCCAATTACCGTTATTTAGTCCTACAATTTATGTCTTTACATATTTAATGTCATTCCCTTATTGTTTCGCGCTATTCGAAAACCGTATATAATTAATAATGCCTTGCACTATCACGAACTAACCGACCTTATACTCCAACTCCGACATTCTGGACCAAATAAATGTTCGGTTGTCAGGAAGGTCCAGTTTACTAATGCACCACGCATACTTCGCGTAACTTAATAAGTACAAAAATGTCCGTTGAATTCAAATTTTTATTTTTATTTTTTAAGCATACATTACATTTTTGATAACCTCGGCAAAGGCATGCAAAGTTCTTAAAATCGTAAATCATAACATACAGTATGACATTAAAGTATAGTGTCAGATCCTGTATACCTGTTTTTTAAATATGGAAATCTAAACAATGGAATACTTAAGACAATGGGCATCTTTAAGGACACTATCATAACACTAGTATCAGCAGCTTTTTATACAGGTACATCAATGTGTTTGGTAAAAACATTAAATAGCTACTAAACTCAATTACTAAACTCGATAAGGGTTGCTATTTTACAAGATATTTAGGAGGACCGTTCACCTGTTGCTTTGTGGAATTTTACTTTTTGAGATAAAATATTGAAATCCGTGTATTTCTGTCCGTCAAAAGGCAATAAACTTAAATAACATTACGCGGTTAAGATTGCATTTCATGAATACAATAACTGGCACTTGACTTCAGGATATCATAAATGTAATGCAAATAATAATGTTTACGAACAAACGCCGAAACGCGTCGGTCAGTGTTTACAATTAGTGGGATATAACCTTTGTTGACCAAGATGTCCGAACTGTAAACAATCACACACAATATGAATATTGTCTCAAGATATTGAAATGCCAAAATGAACGCGATACAGAAATGTGTTAACCGATGCCCCCTTTTGTTTGAAACATACATTCAATGAAGCTCTCATTCGTTTAAGGCGCAACCAAGTTGTTTGTTTTCACTTACATGTCCGGTACTATTGTTTATGCCGATCCTTTAATCTTTTTTTAAGGTTTTGATTATAGTTTTTGAATATATTTTTCCTGTAATGTCATGATTCAAGTGTTAACTAATGTGTGTATGTTTAACAAAAGTAACGAACATTTTTCGGCTGAACTACATACCAACCTTATTTTGGAGATGTTAGTGGACACAAACATATGTTTGTATGGCCTTATTATTGTTCACGACTCACAACCCTCAGGCTCTGTGTGTCGAGACAACCAACAGTTAATAAACCAAAGCTAATATTTGAAGTCCATCTTATTACACCAGTGTCACTTTAATCGTTTACAACAGTTGTGGTGAGTTAGGAATATTCCAACGTACGAACATTTGATTGATAAGAAAAACCAGATATAGTGCAACTACAGGTATCTTTTTATGCTGCATGTTATAAATTAAAACATTCTTTTTTTTAAATGTATGCTTTTTAATGTAGAAGAATATTATTTTTTTTAATGAGCTTCTCTTTAGGAAAACGTGGCTTAATGCATTTGCGTTATGTGCCGTCCCAGATTAGAAGTCCGCATAGGTCAATCAAAGACGATATTTTCTGCTTTAACTGGATTTTCGCTAAGAAGTGACTTTCTTTAAACACAAGCATTAAATCCGTGTTTCATATCGCGGCATAAATATGTAGTCTTGCGTTGTCATTTCGCTCATGCGTTCATTCGTTGTTCTTCGTCTCTGTGATCTCATGTCATACCGTGGGTTCTTCATCTAAGTAAATCATAGTATGTGAGTAATTTATCTAAATTTTGCATAGCCGACAATCTTACAATCACATGGTTTATGTAGGATTCTGAATGCGATTATGGTTTCTAAAATACCCACAATATGCTAAGAATTCTGTATTTAGTTTGTTTTCCTGGCATGCGTTACGAAGCACAGTGGATTGCAAATGTTTTATTGTATCTTTGTGTTTTTTTCAGAATGTGCACAGTTTCAATCCGGGTAATGGGCACCCGCGATCGACCTAAACGTCAAGCTGCAATCCTCGTTATTGGCGCATGTCTGATATTCGTCTGGGCCCTCTATTCAAGAAGCAGCATACAGGTCGGTTTGCCTGTTTATTCTATGGAAAGGCAAGAAGAAGTTCTACTCGAACGAATTAAGTATATAAAGTCCATGGACGAAGTGAATAGCATACTCGAATCGTCCGCTAGCAGCGGTAAAACATTTAGTGGAAAACCCATTCGAAGATTTAATCCAAATGATATTAAGTTTAGAAACAAACGGTACCCAGACCTACAGGCGGATCACGGTAAAACGTTTAATTGTAAGAGATGGGCGGTCCTTACCACAATATTTACTCCGCCCTCCGAAGCTGTTCGCCGTTTCATGTATATGAAGAATTGGTGTGTTGTAATTGTGGGTGACAAAAATAAGCCAGATGGATATGTGTTGGCATCAACAACGACTTTTCGCAACATAATATTTTTGAGTGACAGTGACCAAAACAAAATTAATTCAAAGTTTGTTGAGAGCCTGCCGTGGCGAAGTTTTGGACGAAAAAACGTCGGATATTTATATGCAATCGCCCACGGTGCTCAAGTCATTTGGGATTTCGATGACGATAATATGCTAAAATTTTGGATCGAAGGAGCTAGTCCATCCGACAGGTTGTGGATTGAAAACTTCTCGGATCTCAAATTAGATAAATTCTATAGCATTCCACTGTCTTTAGTTACTGCAGGACTACGTTCGGCATCCACTGGAAGTGCACAGCTATTTAACCCGTACCCAATACTAGGGGCGCCTAGCAACATCTGTTGGCCACGCGGGTTCCCTCTAACACTTATACGTAAGTCCTCAGATCAAGGTCACTTTAAGGTGAACTTGGTTGAAGAAAACATAGAAAAGAAAGTAAATGACATTGGTGTCCTTCAGTCTCTTGCCGACCATGAACCTGACGTAGACGCACTGTACAGGTTAATACAGGGTACGCCATTTACTTTCAAGCGCCCAGCAAAAGGTTCTGACACTAAACGAATACATTTGCTCTCCGAAGGAGTGTACAGTCCGTTTAACGCACAGGCCACTCTGTATTTCAGAAATGCGTTTTTAGCTCTATATTTACCCGTAACCGTTCCTGGCCGGGTTTCGGATATTTGGAGAAGTTACCTAGCACAAGCTTTACTTTCTCTTCACAATATAACCATTGGATTCTTACCAAGACCAATCGTGGATCAGGACCGAAATGATCATTCATTACTCGCCGACTTAGAATCAGAAATCGCTTTGTATACTCAGACTAATGCTTTGGTAGCGTTCTTAGATGAATGGCGAACAAACAAGACTATTTCCGGTGACAACGAGTTGCGTTCATTGGAGGACTTATTAGAGGAATTGTATATAGAAACGTACGAACGGGGATTTATTGAGATTGATGACGTATTGCATATTCAAAATTGGATACTGGCTTTTGGATCAGTTCGTTTTAATTCTATTGCTACAAAAAGTAAAAATACAAAGCAATACAAACAAGTTGATGGAAATATGATTGAACGCGAAATAATAAATATTGATGTAGGTAAATCAATTATTGTATCAGATAGTATAGAACCGGAGGAGTGCAAAACTATAAAGAATCGGGCAACTAATGTAACATTTTGGACCTCTGATTTACACGACGGGACCCGGCTGGACTCGCCCTCGCTGTTGGCATCACTGGGGCAGAGGTTTGTTGTCGCGGGATACAAAAGACGTCAGACGCCATATCCGGCGGTATTCGACCGGCCGGGATTCATCGTCCCAGAGAAGATTTCCAACGAAATTTTAAGTTATAGAATAAACACTCAGGCCACCGATGATTTCATGAACAACAATTTTAAGTTTTATGAAAATGACTTGCTATTTAAAAATACAGACGCTTTCTATTGTTCATTTTACGCAGCTATGTGCCAGATTTGGATGCCTTTGAATAAAACTAAATCCATTGTATTTTTAGCAGGTCATAGGTATAACTTGGGGAGGTGTTCTTTAGAAAGTTGGACTAAGCTCAATGAACAGCTTTGGGAACTGCAGAACAACGACCCAGTCAGAGTAGATCACAAACATATTATTGCTGGCGCCAGTCGTTACGACTATGAATATTTAAAGCATTACACAGGATTAAAGGATTCGATAAAACTTATAAGCAGTTTTAGCGGATTTTACACTGATGGTAATAAATTCAACCCTACTGAACCAGAAATATTATTTGTGTCATACGGTGCGATGTTTACTGATATCACAGTTAATGTCGTTGAAATACGTAAGAAATATCCACGATATCAGCTTAGTGACCTCGTTAAGCACAAAGCCATCATATATGTGCCTTACTCTGTAATGTCTTTCAAACTGACTGAGTTCTATTCGCTGAATATTCCACTATTCGTGCCCAGTGCAAAGTACTTCAAAACCAACGGAAATTTTGGATCTGATCGTACTAGCACCACGGCGCCTTACTGCGACAACGACCCTGACCTTTGGTGGAAGATGCCAAGTCACCCCTCCAGCCCGCACTCTTACAATCCGAACGCTGAATATGCTCAAGATCCGGAAGCTGAGATGTACTGGCTACAGTTCAGCGACTTTTATGATTGGCCACATATACAATACTTTGATGATGGTAGCGATCTCAATAGAAAATTACAGACTGCTGACTTTATTGCCATACATAAGTCGATGAAAGCGCAGAATGAAATTCGAAAACACGAGCTTCTTCAGCAATGGTGCAAACTTTTGCCACAAATTAAGAAAATATAATTCAATCATGTGATCCAATTATGTGTAACACAAGTATTATTATTTTTCAATGCCACACACATATAATTATGTTTTTTGTTTAAAGCTGCGATGCGAAATCTAGAAACAGACATCAGACATCAAGCTAGTTTTTCCTTTTTTTAATTATTTTTGTATGAATGGCATTTACATGTCTTGCGTAAAAAGGTTTTACGTGAATACATTATGTTGTAACAATATATCAATACGCGCAAAAACAACACAAATGTACACGTTTTGTTTTATAATTTTCAAATTCAAATTGAAACGATTGCGGAAAAACAATCACACTTGTTAGTGACACAATGTGATGAAATAATGCTATGTGTAACCTGTTTTAAAAGTATATACCGGTATGTAAAGGGGCATTACAAATCAAATGTCTTCAGATCATAATTCCAGCAATTGTTAGTTCCTTTATTTAATGTCATAATTATTCTGTTTCAGAAACCGAGAAACGTAATCCATAATTTATTGTTTACACGTCGTATAGATACTCGTCGTTCGGATAGGTCAGGATGTGGCGTATACATCGAAAGCTTATTGAAACGCTTTCGAATCCGTTCCTTGGGTAGAACAAGTCCTAGGTGTATTGTAGAGACTTGTTCTACCCAGGGAACGGATTCGAGAACGTTTCAAAAAGCTTTCGATGCAGTCGAGCTAAAATAAAAGGTTTAAACTAAAGTATCTATGCTTGTCTCAATATCTTACAAAATACATATTATGTTATGTCTTTTAAAATATTTGTCGATCGATCGTAAAGCACGTCAAATGGGGTCATGATGTATAGGAGTTTAGCCACAAGAACGCTTTCTATTTTTGCAATTCGCGGCATTAAGAGATGAGTGGAACGTTAATGGAAAAAAAAGTATAATTGAACAAGCCTTTTACACTGAGTTTATATGATACACTTTCATATGCCTTGTATGAATGTTTGTATTGCACATATTGGGATAAATCCATGTTATATTATTAACCTGTTTGCGTAAACACATCAGGTCCTTCAACATGGACTTTTTTTACTATTTTTTGGGGTTTTAAATTATTATTTGTACATATGATTTATGTGTTTATGAACTCAATGCGATATTAAAATGTATATTTTGGCAACCATGCCATATATTGTCACGTGCATTTGAATATGTTGCTTTTGCATAGGTACACTTACAAGAAGCACTTTGTATGTTCAAGTTACGAACGTAAAACGATCTTTGTTTTTGTCTGCTTAACCTATTTTACGTCATGGTTATTGTGTGTGTGTGTGCTTTGTCTGGTACTTAAGTGTTATGTTAGACTAATTGGTAATTGGTCCATTACCATAAAATAAGGACCACGTTTTAAAGATAGGGTTGTGCCATAAAGGAATCTTTACACTTTCTTTTACATGATTTAAATATGTATCATTAAATAAATCAAACAAGCTTTAGACATTAAGGCATTCTTCAGAAACATACATTTGTTTATTTGAATTATTTTAATTGATCTTTTTTTGATATGCTTAAGTGGAAACATTTACTTGACTGTATGTCAAAATTGTCACAGTTTTAAAACAGTACGCTGCCTTTCTATAAGATATAAATACCGCTGTTAACACTCATTTTAAATTATTGTACATTGTTAAATACATAGTAAACGTATTTTATATTTTATTAGTGATATTTATGTTAATTTATGCACTAACGTCTTGTTGTTAGATGTAAAACAGAATAATTTTATAATGGACATGCATCGTATGACGTATAATATGCTTTTTTTTACATTTTCACTGTCGTGAACATTCTCTTTACAGAATACCTTATCATTATTGTTTTAAAATATATATATCTGATTATGTATTATATACTATTTTATTAAATATGACCATTCTAATGAACTATTCAACTTACCAAAACATGTTTGTTAACAGCACTGTTAGTTTTCTTTATATCCGCATTTATTCTGCATAACATACACTATGATTTTGGCGTATAAAGCATTATTATCACATTAATCATACGTCATCAACATCATCAACAAGATAAAATTTCAGTTGTTATGAATTCATAACTTGTATATATTGGGTTTTCTATGTATAACTTTATCTTTGATGTGAGTTTTATTATGCTGTATACTTTTGTTCTAAATTGTTTGTATATTGTTCAAATGTCACACATGAGGGACAACGTCTGAGCCTAAGGCTTTTCTAATGCATAGAATTCGCAATTTGCTTATAGATCATAAATTAAATTAACATTTCTTATAAAACAACAACTTTATGCTTTCAAAAATGAATATGCAGTTATGTTCCATTATGTTTCATTGTGTATCACTGCGTTAACATTTTTTAATTTGTTTAAAATTTCAGTTAAACGCGTTTTCATTTCATGAGCGCTCTTAATTTATTTCGGTATAACGGATTTCATGTTTATCATCTTAGATATATTATTTGAACAAAATACACAAACTGTGAGGACGATTTGAAATATATGGCATTACAGATTTTTTGATATTTTTTCTCTTTTATGCTAATTAGTACAGTATCGAAGACATATGAGATTGTTCTTACAGATACTCAGCTCGACTAGACTAACATTGGTCGCTATTCGAAATAAAGATAAAAGACACATTGATGGTTGTAACACATTATTACACTTCTGATCCAATCATGTTCATGTTGGTTAATTTTGTCCCGTTGTGTTACAACCTGCGTTTTGTTTTGTGTTTAAAAACACTCGTGAAAAGTAAAGGGAGACAACTCAGATGATTTGCTCTCAAGTTAAAATGCATTGCTTCCCTTGCACACATGGAAAGTTAGCGCGATCACACATGTAAGTAAAAAAGAAACAGATGTTAAACATAAATATAGATTAGATCACTGAACGTTTAAAATGTCTGATGTTGTGTTGTAAATCAAAACTTTAAAAAAATAGTATATTATTTATATGGAACACTGTGCTTTGTTCATGTAATTTAATTGCCAATTTCGTGGAAAGCGTTGTTTATATTTATGTGCATTCACATTCATAAGTGCACATGGCGTATGTGGGGAGAGGATTCGGCTGTCCTGTAAGAGCAGTGGTTGATACACGCGCTTTTCTGCTGGGAAACCCGTGTTTAATCCCCGTTTCAGGAAGCATGTGACACGTGTGGTCCCCATGTCGGACAGGTGGGGTTTCCTCCGGGTATTCCGGCTATCCCCAATTCCACAAAACATTACCACACCCGAATTGATAATTTGATCAATAGCAACTAAATAGCTGGAAAGTGCAACTATCATTCAGACTAGTGAGACTAGATAGTTAATTAGGTTAGAGTGCTTTGACACATTTGGGGTTCATTCATAATGTAGCATAAGGCGCGGAAGAACTTTAACACAACACTAGCCAACAACGTGCAAAAAGCAGCACAGCAAATATCGTTGTATATTGCCAGTTGTTGCATGGGAGTATCGTTTAAAGATTTGTTTAAAGATAATAACGCGATTATAAATAAAATGTTACTAATGAGCTTCTTGTCAGTAATTTTACAATATAATACTTCTACTAACATACGGGCCTCATCTTGCGAAAAAGGGTTTAATGGCATATGCTTTCATCGTAGCTCCAGACCAGCCTTTGAAACCGCGCAGTCTTGACAGTAGCTGCGTCATGCTACGTTATGCGCCATAAAGTAAGCAACATTTAGTGGCCTCATTGGCGGACAGGGACGCGGATGCGTTTTTCCGCATGACGCAGCTCTATAATGTTTCCTCCAAGACGCACCACATTTATAGCCCAATTGAAATTCGCAGCAAATATACAAACACAATTCCACGTGTTATTTATCAGCATTGACAGTCAAAACGCGAGCTAAAAGCACCTATACTCTGGGCAACACTGAGATCTATCCATTAGTAAATATAATAACTGACCATTTTCCTCAAACAAATGTCAACTTTATCATTACCCTGGATTTGCACATTATACTTAACATGTCTGGGGTCCGCAAGATTTAGAAAAAGTTTCCACTTCCATCTAAAAAGTACGGTTGGAAGTTCAGGAAAACTGTTTTTTGTTAATCTTTAACTGTACAAAAATTACTTTCGATTTTAACAAGGGTATTAAATGACGGAAATCATCTTAATCTCTTAGACAGCGATTTCATTTAACATTAAAGTCGACGATAATTTTCGAATATGAACGGATGTAGTAAATCTTACCGGAAACTCAACCACAATACCAAAAGAGCGTTAATGGTTGGCACTCAAAATCGGGTTATTTGGAAACAAAAAACTTTTAACAGCGTAGTAATCAGCACACCTTTTCAGGGAATGTATGTAAGAGTTTTATCGACCTTTCAATATGAGAGTGTCTGCAGTTGGTTTCAGAGACTTACCATTTCAAAATATGTACTGTTTGACTTGGCAGTACTTTGCTCTATAATTTAAGCGTGTATTTAAGATCTGATTATTTGTACAAAAAAGCAGCAACAGCAGCAACAGCAACAACAACATCAACAAGTGAAACCTTGATACATGAGAAACTAAAATAAAAAATTATGATAAATGGTACCAGATCGATAATTTAGTTGTAAACTAGTGGTATCATTGTATTTTCTTTCATCGAATTGCATCTACAAAACGCTCAATGTTTGACTTGTCAAAATCTGGAATTTAAAAGACGCCAATATTAAACACTCATATGCAAACCATAAGGTACTTTATTAATTATTTAAAGTATGAAACTATTATTTAAGGCAACTATGTAAAGTGTTTGCTATCGCGATCAAGGTTCAGTATGTTATATGACACATTTACCTATGAGCGTCTCCACTCCCAATACGAATCATTTATGCCGGGCGCATGGAAGGAAGTCAATCGACCAATTTCAAGGCAATCGAGCTGTTGGGTCGACCATGGCAGATCTTGACAATTGTGGAGCTCGAACCTTCAGCCTCCCGCTCCATAGACGAACGCCCTGGCCACGTAGCCATGAAGACAGCCATGAGGCCGCTGTATTACATATGGTTCTGTTAATTGTTCGCTGTTTTGTCAACCATATCAGATACGTCAGACGAAACAACGAAATGTTCTCATAACATACATAACCACTGTGCAACCGAACGCCATTGATTTACGTGGAATGTTGAAGTCCATTTCTTAATTACGACTAAGTGAATATTTCAAGAAGTAAAAACCTTTATTAAAATAATAGATCATGACCGATCAATAAATAATACTTTGTTTATAAAATAATCTGTGGTAATGGTATTTTTATCAAATTGTTTAAGCTGGTCGCAAAATAGAAAAATGAAGATCACGCAAACTGCAGTTTTATTCTTATAATTAGTGTTTTACAATGAGATTATGTGGCGCGCGCGTAAATTATCAATGGTACGCCATATATGTTGTTACGCTACCTCATTTTTTCGTTTTTAGGAGTATTTTAGCCTTTTGCAACTAAATACGTTAAATAGCTTTAAAAATAAGAAATTCGAAAATAAAACAAATCGTATTTGAAATATTTATATAAGTTAGGTTTTATAATGAGCATTGTCCACGTAATTCCTCATAAACTGCTATTGGATTTTTTATTACCATTATAATATAGGAAATGTGCATATGCAACTGAGTTATGAATGCTTCAAGATATGCAAAAATAGCTTTAAACGGTAATTTCAGTAACTGTAATGACTTTAACTGACATAACGAAAAGGTTAAGCATCACGAGTAAGTGAACTTAGTACACAATATTTTTTTATTGATTATTGATCGGTCGTTATGGCATTGCTGTCAAATAAATACTTCCTTTTTCTCGAAAATTGGTGCATACAGAAATAAAGATTAACAAGATAATAACTTAGCATCGACCAATAATTGAAGTTAAAATGTTCCTAAATTTCGTTTGATCGAAATATGATCGACTGGTTTTATAATTGCAGGATTATTAAGCAATGAACTCACAATAATAAATATATCATATGTCAGGTCCTTTCCATAAATTAATTAACCCATCACGTGTGGTTTCATATTGAGCAACACTTATTTATTCGTTACCGGTGAATATATGGTTATCACGATATTCTTATAACTGAAACGGTAACTTTACGGTCTTAATTATTAATCAATGTTCTCACAACCTCGTCATCTACAAAAGATGAAATGCACGAGAGGTACACGACGTTTGCTTCCGATTAAAGCCCTTGAATAAGTCCAAGAAGTAACTGCACATGTATAACCAAATGCCGATTCAACAATTCAACAATTCAATATAGACATTTTGTTTCGAAACAAACAATTTTAACCTTCGACTCGAGGATATCGTTCCGAAATAAGTTTTGCAGTTCCTTAATACTACGACCTCACATGACAATCTATAGCATAATAGTTCAATGGCCATGTCTTCGAGTACATATATGTTCTGAAGTATTGCAAAGTATATATGTACGTCACATGCTCCTCACAAGGCAACCTTCCTCTTGATGGCATTTCACGAATCTTTGGCAAGGTCCCAAATGTTTATCTAGCACGAATTTGCGTTTCCGTGACTCCAATCACGGACAGAGATTTTGCTATCATTTGCAGACTTAACTAGATGTGATCTTGTCTAAGGCCAGTCATACTTTTTTCAACTTAAACGTATTTATCCTTTGCACTTCGATGCACTGTTAAATGACAGATGAAAGCGACATCAATTAGTTTTAATAACGTAGGCATTAATTGTACGCACGAATGTCTGCCATGCCAAAGTGCAATAGCTTAAAAAGAATGCTTTTGGTTTGGGTTTGCTCGAAGATACAAGACGAAAGTACGGAATGTCAAACAAGTATATAGATGGTGACAAAAAGGCGTTTACGATGAGATTGCATTTTTTTGGTCAGTTGAACATATCAAAATATGTTAAGATAGATTGAACATTCAATAAATTTTTATTTGAATATTTTTTGTTAAACAATTCAAGATACTTATCACTAAAAGTCATGTTTCATCATATAAATTGATTTTAAATTAATAAATATGTAGACCGTGTGAAACAAAGAATTTTTCAGTTAAGTTATGCATAAATATACACATATATGCGAAAATCTTTACTTGAAGGCATGTGCATGGGTGTAAGCCTTTAAGCATAACTTTGTTTCGGCAGGCGTATCTACTTACAGCTATTCAATGGACGTGTATAAACTGT
This sequence comes from Dreissena polymorpha, assembly GCF_020536995.1. NCBI lineage: Eukaryota > Metazoa > Mollusca > Bivalvia > Myida > Dreissenidae > Dreissena > Dreissena polymorpha. Next base: position 25,942,078 of record NC_068361.1, read on the forward strand.
TTACATATATGATACGTCAAAGCATGCATTTCTGTTTTAATGCCAATACTAAGGCACACAAATGAAAATCCAAAGCCAGTCAAATACTCTTTATTCGTTCAAATACGTGTTCCAATTGTAGAAATATAAACGCCAATAGGTTTTATTTCAGAATACATTAGGCTTGAAACCCATGAGTACACAATCTACACATACAATATATTGAAAGATTTGCAGCTACAAAGATGTGCGTAGTTATCGTGAGTACCCCTCTTTAATCACTTGCATACAATCCATGCACGATCATTGGCGTGTGGTAAAATGCTCAGAAAGCAAAACGTTTGCACTGGTCTATTAGGATTGCGATAACAATTGTATCAAATACAGTTTATCGAGATTTTAAACAAACAATACAAATAAAAACAGAACCCAGAAAACCGAGAGTAAAGATTGCATAATATTTAACATCTCCAAATAAGTTCTTTGATACATGGACTTTCTGCTTAAAATATTCAAAATCTCGTATAATGCATCTTTATACCTTTTTTCAATCTATATGTTTATGTTCGTATTAATTCGATCTGGTATATAATGATACTCGCTCTCTAAAGCATACATCTTTGTGTTAATTGATTTAAACATGTGCATGTCTCTAAATATACACTGAAAACAGATGATATATTTTTGGAAAAGTTCACAATGTCCCTTTACTTTAGTTTCGCTAAAATGTTCACCGTTTACAGTGTGAACAAAACTTGTCCCAGATCAACGTCTTAGTTTACTGACATCCATCGTAGGTGAATTTACTGACAAAGTATACCGATTTTACAAAATTATTGTCCGTTGCATTTTTTCAGTGAATTTCTATAAAAACACCGCAATATAATATTATAATGATTATTCAAATACACAACGTTATTTAATGTAAATAGCAATTTGTCTCGTAATTAAAATAAAACAGTATAATTGATACGAGTTTTTGTTATGTTCCGTTTGACAAAAATCTTTTCTCTTCTTTAAAAAAAAATAACATATAGTCTATTTTTGTTATTTTAATAAAATAACCAGATATTGACAAAAATATCAGGCCCTCAATATGAAGGTCCCATGGTTGGTCAGAATAGAATTATCCCGCAAAAAAGTCGCCTGAAATTTAAATTGTAAACATTTTTGCCATATCCTGTACACCCCAGGCAACCCGATACCTCGTGAACAGCGTAATACCTTTGGAGCAGCGTTGTGTATTTTAGCATGAACTTACATAGGGTAAGTATATTGGAAACATTACAAAATTTCAAAGTCTAATTTGAAACAACTGTGTGTTAACATTGATAACACAGGTATTGGCCTACATGTAGAAAAAATCCTGACAAATTTTCTTAAAAAATGAGCGAAATGTGGCTCTCTGAAGTAGAAAATCGAGCAAAATGGGCCATGTTCAGGCATTAAGGGAAGAAAAACTGCTTTAATTTGCAAGCCACTACAATAATTAAAGGATTAATACAAACTTACACATGTCAGCCATAACCTCTCAGCAGGGTTTCTCCAGAAACTTTTTCTTGTGGAGAAATTTGCGTTTTTAATGACCATGTTGGGAAAACATGGATACCATCTGGAGAAGACCAGGAAACCTAATGTGAGCAGCGACTTTATAATTCTTTTTCGTGACAAAAAACCTTATTTCAAGCCATTTTGTTGTTGCATTTTCTTTGCTTTAAAGAGGCCTATAGTAAGTGTATGTGGGTACATATGCATATGAATGTACCTTTAATGCTTTATAATACATTAAATGATATACGTTGCATTTAATCCAGCATGATTTCAGAAACTTTAATCTTTTGTCTGATATATAATGTTTGTATATTATGTCAACTTTTAATAGATATGTAAAGCTTTATCTTAGTTACTTACTCGTTTGCCAGTTTGTGCTTAAATTACAATGTATCACAATGCTAGTGTTGCCCCCCCCCCAACATTATTATAGGAATCAGTTTGTCCCGTCCGTCCCTGTCCGAGTACGCCAAGTCAGTCCCGATTTTTTGTCCGTCTGACCGTCCCCATTTATTTTCATGAAATAACTTTTGAACACACAACCTTTAAACTTCATATGATGATGCACCCTTATGAGCTTTATATATTCACTACATCGTTTTTTAGGTCAAAGGTCAAGGTCACTGTGATCTCTTATGGAAAATTGTTGCATAGGCTCCAGAATTAAATTTATTCCACATACAGCCTTCAAATTTCATGTTTAGATGCACCTTGCTGACATTCACACGTCAAGCCCTGTTGTAGGTCACTAGGTCACAGTGATCTCTTATAGAAAACTTTATCATTGACTGTATAACGAAAATGCTTACACATACAGCCTTCAAAATTCATATGTTGATGCACCTCTATGAGTTTAACAGGTCAAATCCAGTGTCAGATCACAAGGTAAAAGGTCAATGTCACTTCAACCTCTTATAGAAAACTTTAATGTTGGCTCCAGAACAAAAATGCTTCCATCTACAATCTTCAGATATCCTTTGTAGATACACCTGATCTCAATGAGTTCTACATTATCACAATACATTATTTGGACATTAGGTCAAAGGTCAATTTCACTGTATTCTCTGATAAGGAAACATAACATTGGGCTTCCTGGGTTCTACAAACCTGTTATACAGCGAAACATCCACTAACAGTCACTGTCAACAAAAAACAGTCAACTCCAAACTAGTTCACTAATGGCTACGTCTTAGTTTGGTTTACCTCCCCTTATCTTATCAGATATATGCTATGCATGGGTCCATGTAATACAAGGATTGCAACCTCTCCCTATTTCAACATTTCAAAAAATGAATTTTACACGGGTATCCATAAATTGTTGACTTAAGTGTATCCCGTTTTGCGATACAACTCGCTCGCAGTGTCTATCAACTGTTTAACTTATTGACATCTGTATCCCAAAGTCAATTAAGATACATATATAAAATGTATAAGAAACTAGTCAATTAAACACCTGTTACGCAAACCATCTGAAAACAACAGCCATCTCTCTACACCACCCAACTCCTATCTATGGCAGGTTGAAAATGTCCTTCATTTTTACGGTAATAAAGTAATGACAAGTTTTTTAAGGCTCTTAAAAAAGTCAATTAATTAGTAAGGATTGCGATCATCACTACCACCTACTTTAAAACTAAGACTTATAATAGTTTTTTGTTTAATAACTGATATAAGAAAAAAATCTAAACCTGATGCAGATACAAAGTCTAAGTGTCTTTTTCAATAGATATGGATTCTTGTGAAAATTTGCGCAAAATTAATTTGCAGTACAATCTATTCAAATACACGAACTAACAGTGACCAAATTTTTACAAATTCAATGACATTGCATAAATGTCTTTAAAATTACCAATATATTTCAAAGTCTGCATCTACTTTTGTCTAAATATAATCAGTGATTGCTTACAAGTTATCTCAAGGTTTTAGTTGTACTGTAGCCATGAAAACCAAAAACCGTACACACAATAATTAATTTTAAAGAGGTGAAATAAAAATAATTTATTTAAAAGATTTGATCATTCAAAATTATGTTTAATAAACAGTAAACGTTGCAAACAAGAATACACAACATATTTAAAATGCATATTTTCAATCTCTTAGCAATTCAGATATAATAATAATTCAATGACCATAACAATTTATAACAAATTAAAAACAGATCCCATAATTTAGTACCTACATAGACAAACATACTTTTTTGTTCAATTTTCAATAAATCGTTCAATTAATTTTACAAACTGTTATCATAAAACTAATCAAACAACAAAACATTCAGGAATCATAAATATTAAAGAGTTAGTTACATGACAATGATTAAAACTTTGTGGTTACCATGGTAACCATTTTAAAATTAATAAATGCATGCACTTATTTTAAGCCGCTATTGTGGAATGGAATGGAATATAAATTATTAAAAGTGCATCATAAAGTGAGTATATGTAAAATGTCTTCTACATGTAAACATATTATATCAACATGAGTGTTATAGTTACTCTAAAATCTATCAATGTCATTTCACAATCTCAATGACTGCTCGTGATTGTTAATTTGTTACAACAACTAGCTGTAAAATGAGCTTTTATTAGTACAATATTGGTTGGCAACTTGCATTGTTACATCTGCAAGTGAGATAGACAGGAATAGTTCCATTTCATCGTCTTAATATATCACAGGCATTGAACATATAAGCTTAGTGTTTGCTGGTGGTGTGGTATTAATAACTTCTCAAACTTCTTCTCAAGAAGTTCATGCTTTTTTATTCCTTGACATCTTTATGATCTTCTGCACAGAGACCCGGTCTGGCTTTTAATCTTCCAGCTTGCTTGTTTGGTGTTATTTTGTGCTTGAACAAAAATAAGATGTAATTAATAGGGTTAAGCAAATTAAATTCATTATACTTTATCTATTGGCAACATAAATATCGCATTTCACTAATGCTGCGACTAGGGCTGTCACGATACGCCGTGAGCGTACCGCGGTATATCGTGGTACGGCAACACTGTATCGCGGTACGTACCGCGATATTTTACAGAATATGTATCTGTGAAGAAAACAGCAGAATAACAAGTTTTACAAACTTTATTAAACTCAATAATCAGAAAACACTGGTATCATAGTATGACTAGAAACTGTAAAAGAAACTGTAATAAACTTGATAGAAGTAGTCATTGTTATTGTTCGCGTCTTTTTCTAAAATGTCCGCCATGTTGTTTACAATAGCTGTAACTACGATCTGTGTAAATCGAACGCTTCAAGGGCATGTTCAAAATGCGGAGTCAGCGGGCCCAGTATTGAAAATCCGTAGCGTTCTGACTCTTCCTCGACTTATTCAGAATCTTAAGATAACATGATTCGGAAGTGCCATGCTTTGAATGATCGATATACTAAAGAAAGAAAATAAGAAATAGAATAAACATCTTTTGGATAATTATGAACTTATTTGCAAAGGAAATCTGTCCCTAATTCCAAAAAAGGTACGGACCCATACATCGCCGTTTTTTAAACGTGAAAGTTAAACATCCACAAGTGGAAGCGCTTGCTTGACCTGGATATTAACGGATTATTTATTTAGCCGTTTTGAATCGCTTCTACATTTTTCAAAACGATATCTATATCAAAATAATTATGTAATGTATTTATATCTGTGATAATATAATAATATTAAAAAAACCGGTGCGGCAACGCCGTACCGCGGTGCGATTTTTTTCACGACATGCACCGCGATATACCGATATACCAGTGAATCGTGACAGCCTAAGCCGCGACAGACAATGATTGTAAGTAGGAGAATTTCCAGATAGGTAATTTCTCCAAAACAAACTGTAATTTTATTATAGACAAATTTAGGAATGAAATGTAAAAAAAATGCATTAATACCAGATTGAATTTCTCATTCAACCATAAGAAAACATTGACGAACTTCATTTATGAAATTAAACTGTAAAAAATATCACAGGAACTTCGATAGGTCATGGTAGCAAATTTTACTTTCGTTTTCATTTGAAAATATGTTGTTGTTTTTGGTATTTTTTTTGTACATTTTACCGTAAAAAGTAAAGTTGATTAAAAGAATAACACTTACCTTCCTCACAGACAAGTTAAATCCAAATAATAATAATAGCCTCAAGCTCAAATCGGTATCAACATGTGTTGAAGTGTTGTTTGTGTCTATAAACTAGCCGTGGCCAAATTCTTTAAAAGGGGAGTAACAAGTCAGCTCATTGAAATTAAAAGGTCAAATCAACTATTTGTTTGATAGACAATTCCTTCCATGGCCAGTACACTAAACAGTAAAATCATAGAAAACATTAGGCTATCTAAACAAAATTAAGCGCAAGTTTAGCGACGTCATTTGAAATCAGTTATTCTCATTATGACGCTTGCCGAATTAGTACCAAAAGTCTCAGAACACGCCACAATTAAATATTATACATGTATACAACCCCCCACACACTTATCAAAACATCATTCTATGTACCAAACCAATTAATTTATGCGACAATACAGTCAAGTCTTTCTTTAAATTTTTCAAAATAGTGTTGGTAAAGAGAAATAAAACTGGAGCAAGTTGAAAAGGCACTATTGATAATATATAAGGCATAAAAAGTACATTTGTATGCGAATGTGCCCACATACACTTACTATAGGCCTCTACAAAGCAAAGAAATTGCAACAAAATGGCTGGATATAAGTTTTTTTGACACGAAAAAGAATTATAAAGTCGCTGCTCACATAAGGTTTCCTGATCTTCCCCAGAAGGTATCCATGTTTTCCCAACATGGTCATTAAAAACGCAAATTTCTCCACAAGAAATAGTTTTCAGGAGAAACCCTGCTGAGAGGTTATGGCAGACATGTGTAAGTTTGTATAAATCCTTTAATTATTGTAGTGGCTTGCAAATTGAAGCATTTTTTCTCCCCTTAATGCCTGAACATGGCCCATTTTGCCCGATCTTCTACTTCAGGGAGCCACATTTGGCTCAATTTTTTAAGAAAATTTGTCAGGATTTTTTCTACATGTAGGCCATTACCTTTGTTATCAATGTTTATACACAGTTGTTTCAAATTGGACTCAAAATACAGTGTACTTAATTTTTAAAGGGGCCTTTTCACAGATTGTGCTATGTATTGTCATTAAATGCTTTATATTGATAAATTTACAGATTGGGCCTAAAAGTCTCCAGTAAAAAACAAGAATACAATTTAAAAAAAATATGCCCTCAACACGGCTCGAACCACCGACCCATTGAGTCCTGGATGAAAAAGTCTTTCGCTAAGGCCACTCGGCCATCCATGCTCATGTTATGAGGGGTGTATTTTTTACTTTATATGAGCAATCCTCGTAGTTTCACAAAATATAACGACAACAACACAACTTTCCAAATTATTCAATCGTTTCGCGTTTCAACGCTTTATAATTTTCAGGTTTTCAAATCGTCAAAAGATGAATATAATGGATATTTTAGAGCGTGGTAAATGTTCAGTATTACTATTTCCTCACAAATATCATAACTAAAACGAAAATTTGCGAATATTAGACAAGTTTTTTTATTAAGTCAATTAACCAAAATGTGAAAAGGTCCCTTTAAACATATATATATATATATATATATATATATATATATATATATATATATATATATATATATATATATATATATATATATATATATATATATATATATATTAGCTCGATTGCATCGAAAGCGTCATGTTGCGTAATGTAACTCTCGAATGCTGCCACTGTGGGGATCGAACTCATTACGTTCCGGTATCTAGGCGGACACCATATCCAGCTCGCCACGGCGATCTACTGTTCCGTTTATGAAATATAATAAATTGAAATAGGTAAAAAAGGTTAAAGCGTTACATACGCCTAAATATTTGATAATATAAATGTTTTACGGCTAAATTTGTTACCAACACGTGTATCACTTACATTTAGTATACAAATAAACGCGGAATATTACTGCCTGGATGAACGAATGGTTGATGCAGTAAAGTGGGCGCCGTTGTGTAGTGGTGGATATGTTGTCCGCCTATTGATCGGGTTGGATTCCCCCTATAGGAGTGTTCTTTTGATCTCACCAAGACATCATTACTGGTTCTATTCCGGAGATGGATTCAAGAGCGTTTCAATAAGTCTTATCCTTTCGATTCAATCGCGCTAAGACATACAGGTTTAAATCAAAACAGTTGTCTGTCTCTTTATCTAAAGGACGCTGGTTACACCTTTTTTTTTCTTCTTTTTTTAAATCTCTATTCATGTTTTATAATGGATTTTAGAGAACGTTAGCTTAAATCTAGTTTTTTATTACAAACTTAAAAAAACTTCAAATCCTCAAGTCCGTGTAATAGATGTCTGCTTACGTCTATCGGATTGATAACAGGGTTGCTCGTTCCATAAGATGAAGATCATACTGCGTTCCCTTCCAATTAGACATTGGTATAAATGGATAATATGCGCACGTTTGCTTCGAATACGATCTGAATGAAATCTATCACCGTTTGAAAAATGGCCCAATAATAGAACCTTAGCGGGCGACGCGAAATACGTTAGGGCGGCGGTTTATATTTGTCCGGAGCATACATTTGTACATCACGAGGGGATTTTCAAATAACCGCAGAATTAAGTGATAAGCACGAGGAGGAACATCGTGTGTGCCAAAGTCCTACGCGCTTATTGTTTAGTGCGGCACCTTGGAACCAGGTCCATAAGCCAAAGGTCGAGGTGACAGTTAAAGGTGAAATTAGGAATGAACCCTAACACTATGTGTCGAAATAATTATCTTATCCAGCAAATATACAATTTTAAATACCTTTGCACAAGTGACAATCATTTTTTGGTAGCATGTCACGAACAGGAACCTGGTCCCCAGTTCAAACGTCAAATGACCCATTTCAAGGACTAACCTTTGTTACGAGCATTTATTTGTAGGGGCAAGATTTTTTTACGCCAAAGCTTTGTTCAGAGGATAAATTAATTTGTCGGGCATGAAAGTTTTTTTTAACCACATAACTTAGATGAAGTTAAAACGTAAACTAGACGTGGTTGCACACCTTAGAACTACATAGGTGATTTAAGTCCAAGGTAATTACTCGATTGACACTGCCCAATGTCTATCTGATTACAGATTTTGCTCAAAAGTTATATGAGTCGTGCTGTATAAAAAATGGGGTTTAATGCATGTGCGTAAATTGTCGTCCCATATTAGTTTGTGCATTCCGCTAAGGCTTATCAAGGACAACACTTTATGGAAATGCATCACACCCTTTTAGTGCAAAGAGCAAGGCCCATATCTAAATGACAATTGCATTAATATCCCCTTTACTCGTTCAAGGCAACTCGTTTGCTGCACCATCCTTCGCGAGTCCTGCTAGCCGGATCATATGGTCCCTTCCTAATTGAAGCGCGAATGATACGAAATTAATATACATGTATTTTCAGTCGCGTTGCAAAAAGACCGCTTAAATATAATCTCTTTACTTATCACATACAGGAGTAAATTTTCCGTTCTATTACATACACGTTTGTATTTGACTCAATGCCAAAACGTTTATTACCAACCGGGAATACGCATTGATTGCAATTTGTCTATTTTTTATGACCACAACATACATTAAAATATTTTGATTGGTTGAAATAAGTTTACCAAGTTAAGTGGAAAAAACGAACTTCAAAGTATTTTTTGTTTCAATTACATGCTTTAGATCAATATATAACTCATCAAACTTTTAAAGCAAGAAACTGAATTAAATTAGGCAAGAAAGGACTTCAAAGAGGGTATTTTACGTTGTTCAATTTTCAGATGGTTCTTAAAAAGAAGGAGTTCATTATATTATGCTTTATGTTTTGTGTTTGTCATAAGAAGTGCAAAAAGTGAATTCATGTTATGCACCTACATTTGTTTTACATAAGGTCCAATGTTCATCTGACGAATAATGCGTCCATTGAGAGCTTCGGCTTCGATTGAAGTTGGCGTTTTGGGACTGTTGTTTTGCGAGCCCGAAATGAACCAGGACAACACAATGATATTTAGTATTTTGAAATGATTTAAGTGCACGTATATGTAAAATAAACAATACATACTTTAGATAAAATTGCACTCATGGTAAGTCTCTTATGTGTTTTCATAATGTCGCTTTTATTTAAAGTATTCATCTAAGGATATTCACTTTAAGCTCGACTGAGAACAACGTGCGTTCGTCCGATAACTTTTTATTATAAAAACTTTTCCTGAATAGTTTTGGGCATTCTTTTTTGAAACTGGACATGGATGACCGTTGGGAGGATCTGTCTAAAAGTGGTTCGAATCGTCCCGGTTCGTAATATATATAGAGCATCGGAAATACACATTGATTACAAAAAAAATAAATAACAAAACTCGTTTTCTTTGAAAACTCAAGGGTCAGGGGTTTAGAATTTAATGGGTCACATCATCTAGTGGTGCTTTAGTTAGGTTGTTTCAAATCATGTCCTTAGGGTCAAAACTGACAGGCTCCAGGGGTCATATTATGTACCTCCGGCTTTTATATTCAATATGCCAATGATCAAGAATGCTATCTGATTAGTAAGCCGAGTTTGAAATACAGTTACACAGTTAAGACTATATGACTCATTATGTTTGATAAACATGTTTTTGTTTAAAATTCATAGACTGTTACTTTCTTTGTTTTACTACGTTGGTTTATCTGTATACACTTATTTCATGGATGCGCGGTGAACAGTATATAAATATTACATGGCTGACAGGGTGACAGTAAATTTGTCAACTTGAGGAAATACTGTCAACCGAGGCGAAGCCAAGGTTGACAGTATTTTTCCGAAAGTTGACAAATTTACTGTCACCCTGTCAGACATGTAATATTTATTTTATTATACCGAATAAACTATTCAAACATGAACATTTTTAATGAACCATGAACAATTTTAATATTCAATAATTGAATTTAATTGCAGCAATGAACAACCATTAATATGTTGAGTGGTTCAGATTTACGGGCAGAGCAAAATGAACTTCGCTTTATTCGGCACCGACCTAGTAATCAATTTATCCCATCAATTTTCTTAGTCGTCAATTATTTCTTTGAAAATATATTACCGAACCAGCTTTCCGTATTTTATTTTCATCACTTGATTACGCAATTTATGACGTACTTGTGTGACGTCATTTCGGTGACGAAACATTTTGGGACAACGATATGGACGTGGTGGATTTTTTAACAGTAAAATATTTGTTTAAAGCATCGAACGAATCCAAACCGTATTTCGGATTGTGCGTTTGTCATGCATAACACCTTAAGAACAGACACTGGAAGTGTATATCGTTGTAACTTTATTGTTATTAGCATTGGATTAAAGTTGCCTTTGAGGTAAGCGTGTCGTTTATACTAAATTGATTTTCTTTTTGACTCCTGTCAAAGCTTAAATAATGGCATTAATCTATTCTACCGCACAGTTTCAGCTGCAATCGATATTTTAATTATCCAAATACAACGGACACGAAGAACTGCGTACTGCGCATGCGCGAATGGGACAGTATTTTCGAACATTCCGCACGTGATTGCTAAGGCAGCGGGATACAGTATTTTTTGTCAGTAAATTTTTTCCCGCTGATGGCACGTGATTGCTATGGCAGCGGGATACAGTATATTTTGGACAGTAAATATATTCCCTCTGGGTCTGACAGTATTTCTATGTCACGATGGCCTATGGGAGTTAAGCATTGTGAATAAAAGTGAGGTATAATAATCAAAACTGTCCCAAGGCCTTTCGGCCTCGGGCAACAGTACCAAAGTCATCCCTGATACCGAGGGACAACAGTTTTGACTGTTCACCAAGTATCCGTGAAATAAGAGTTTTATTACCTGATCAAATTTCCAACATGGAAATAACAGCAAACTAAATTTTGATTTACACACAACAGTAATCGATAAAATAAATAATTTTCACTGTTTAACTGTAAAATGACGTCATTTTTTCGACGAAATGACGTCATTATTCCAGCGGGCAACAGTTCAAACTGTTGACCGGGCAACAGTTCGATATTCACCGGTAATAGTTTAAAACATAGCAAATTTCTTTTTCGACGAGGAAATAGCAAAAAATAATTAATTATCATTTATATAAGACATCAGGTAATAATATATTTTGTCATACCTTTAATGCAAATGTGTAGGTCGCTGTTATGTATAAACATAAGTAAATATAGTCTTTTAACACATTATATCGCTTGTTTTAACACTCTTTTTGGAGGAGCTTGTCGCCTGTCCTCCTTAGCATCTCGTGAGTTACAAAACATATACCATAAACACATCCGTGGTTTATCAAATATATGTCGCTTATTAAAGTTATTGCAAACACACAGTATCTGCGAATATCCCGCAAAATGACTATAAATATGTTGATAAAACACAAAATTAAGGCCCAATACACACTCGTTGGATTCATGGACAATTTTATTTAATGCTTCAAAACCATCAAAGCAAGGCTCTGATTGGTTAAATGAAACGATGGCTTTCGTTTTGTCGTCATCAGATCATTGGGCGGAGGGATTTTAAGGTGGGTATTTTGTTATAAGAGCATCAGGCTGTCCGGCTAGCGCTATGATTGGTTCAATCGCTTTTAACCTAGGCGACCCGGGACTAATGCCCGCTCCCGACAGCATGATAATTTGGTTGGTCGTCACCTTTGCGGACAGGTGGTGTTTACTTTGGGTACTCCGACCCCCCCCCCCCCCCCCCCACGACACAAGACCACACCAAAAATGAAAAATACTTCAGTAACAACGAAATGGTTGTAAATTGCGGCTATAATTAAAAAAATCGGCATTACTTTCGTGCGTCTGGGTCTGGTAAGTTAATTAGGTAGGATTGATGGGGCACACACCGGGTCCACACATAATGTAGCCTCTGGCTCGGAAAGGACATCATAAAACTTCAAAATACACTCTATAAGAAGATAACGACATTAAGTTCTCATTCACCACCGTGCAATCGTCTATTTTCTAAAATAATATCTTTGGAGAATATCCGCCCAGCCGGGGTAAATTTTGTGTGCTCAACATTTTAACCTAGACGGTCACAGAGACAGGCCTGCCCATAGGTCCAGTAGGGAAGACGCAGCGGGGCCTTTAAACTCTTAAATACACACAAATTAGAAGACCAATGCCGTCCGGTTTGCGCATTGGTTGGTATAAGGAATTGGCGACCGGGTTCAATCCAAATTTAATAGACATGATCTTTGGGACACATTGCCAGCCCTCGCATAATTCAGCCTCAGTCGCCCTCAGTGACCTCAGGAGGTCGCAATGTACATAAATGTACACAAACGATTAAATGCGCATGAGAAACTTTGTTTAAACAAATACATACATTTATCTATTCTATCCATAGGTGTCAATGATTCGATGACAACGTTAAACACGATCACTGCCTAGCGGGTGCAGACCGCTCATCTATTTTGCTTTTTAAATCGGGTATATACGATTTTTTATGTGTATTTAATTGTAATATATTGATAAAATATGTTACAATAACACAAAATAGGCAAGAAAAATTATACATTAAAGCCGAATTTCATAAAATGCAGCAAAGACAAATTAGCGCCCCGAGCCGATAGTGACATTCATATTTTCCTACAATAACTGAAGCATTCGTCTTTGTATTATAAACCGTTTAACTACGAGGGGTGTTCCCGAAGTTTGTGGATTTTCGCTATAACTTATTACTTTGCTGGTAAAAGTCAATGAAATTTACATATTATACAAACCAATTATCACGGACTTTATATATAAGCTAAAAATGAATGAAGTCCATAAAGCGCGTTTGAAACGCGTTGCCATAGAGACCTCAGTAACGACATGCGGCGCACGCGTGTATTTTATTATAAGTATAAGCGTTACGCGAATTTAAATTTGGTTTAAATGCCGTTGATAAACAGAATGAATTTACGGCAAATTTCACGTTACAGCGCCTAAGTCCTCCTTACAGCCCGGATTTGGCTCCTATGGACTTCCGCGTCTTCCCGGAAGTTAAATCACAGTTGCGCGGTATTCGCTTTGCAAGTAAATAGGAACTTACAGTTGCAGCAAAGCGAATGGTGTCGTCTTTTGACGCTGACTGGTATAGAGACACTTTTGACAAGTGGATTTCCCGACACATAAAGTGCATTCGCGTTGGAGGTGATTATGTGGAAAAGATTTGACAGTTGTTAACTTCATAACGTCATTGACGTTGAACAGAAACGTTACACGTGCGTCGGTGTGCGCATTGTGCACATGTTTAAATCTCTGATATATATTTATTGTTTTATGTATTTCCATGATATTTGGAGAGTATATTTGGAAAGGACGAAATATTCTTAACATGCTATTTGTTTGTCCATTTATGTTACCAAATGAAAGTCAAAGCGAAAATCCACGAACTTCTGGAACACCCCTCGTAAGTTTAGATGCACATCGTACATGTATGGTATACATGCTGGCGTATTCGGCTGTACAGCCGTTTTCAATTTAAGAATTAAATATCCGGCTTATTTCGCATTTTTCGACACATGTTCTTCTTAACTTTAATTTTAATTTATATTAAAATATATATATAATAAGTTTTTTACACAGTTTATATAAATTCATAAACATTTGACAAAATCGTATATACCCGCTTTAAATGTGAAGGGATCTATCTAAATACTTCGATCAAAAAGGAGGATGGCGGGGGTGGAGAGGGGTGTATAGTGAAGGGGTGTGGTCATTTATTTAATTATCTTTTAAACATGAAAAAAAAGAAGAAAAACATGATTATTATTATCATTTTTTTTGAGGGGGGGGGGGATTATTGGGTGGAATGGTTGGACAGTCTTTCAAAAATAAAATAATAAAAATTAATATTTGTGTTATTTTTCTAACCATGTTTAAAACAACTTTTTTTTTGGGGGGGGGGGTTCGTGGGGGTTTACAGGGGGTATAGTGTGGGGTTGTCGTCATTTATTAGATGATCTTTCAAACTAAAATGGAAAAAAATGGGGTGAGTGAATTCTGGGTTGGAGCGTGGGGGACGGTTTGGGTGGGGTCTATTGTGGTATGTTGTTTTGTCAAATCATTAATCAAATCTGATCATAAATAAAGAAGTTATGGGAATTTTAGCAAAATTTAATTCTTGGAAATGAGAGTCAATGTCATTCAAAGGTCAAGGTCAAATTCAACTTGCCAACTACAGTTCCCTCAAAGAGACTTTGAAGTTTGAAAGCAATAGCCTTAATACTTTAGAAGTAATGTTGATCTTAACACACAATTTAACCTAATATTCAAAACTTTTAAGTAAATAAGGACCATAATTCTGTCAAAATGCCATTGAGAGTTACATCACTTTGCCTGCACAGTCCCCTTTTGATGGTTAGTAAGTGTTGCAAATTAACGGCCACCGGAAAAACTTTGCGAAACCGAAATTTCGCAAACTTAAGTACCCTTTTTCTTAAAGATTTGCTACTTTGAGACCTAGTATGCGATAAAAGTCTTATCGTTGATTAATAATTGGTTATTTTCACTCAAAAAACGCGTTTTCTTCACTATGAAATTTATTAGCAAAGTTGGGGTTCCCATGGGATTTTTGCATTTTCCCATGGGATTTTCGATTTTCCCATGGGATTTTTTCTCCCATGGGATTTTTTTTCTCCCATAATTTGCAAATGGGAGAAAAATCCCATGGGATTTTGAACATTTTAAAAAACGTGTTTTATTTGCGTTTGCAAGTATTTTAACGTTATTTAAGGACTGTATATTGGTTTCATGCCAATTATATATATAAATATATAGTAATAAAAAAATCCCATTTTAAAATGGGAGAAAAAAATCCCATGGGATTTTTTTCTTATTTTGAGAGATTTTTTCATGAAACTTTCAGAAACAGCATATTTTATGAAATGATGAACAACTACGATATTTTAATGCGTTTAGTCGTGTTTAAAAAAAAAAAAATCCCATGGGATTTTTAAATCCCATGGGAATTTTAAATCCCATGGGATTTTTTCTCCCATGGGATTTTTTCTCCCATGGGATTTTTTTCCAATGGGATTTTTCAGTTTCGTAAGCCGAATAAGTTTTTTAATGCGAAAAACAACAATAAAGGAAATAATAATTATAATTTTGAATAATAAATTGAATAATATATATAACATGAATATTTTTAAAATGAGTTACAATTAAAGGTTTATGCTAGTAGAACTTATCATTTCTTGTTCGAGCAGATGGTTGAGTCCAATTGGTGAGTATGCCAGCTTAGAACCAGTATAAATGCATCGCAGACAGACAACGCTGTCATACTGTACACACCGCTGAGTAACAATCTTTATTGCATTTCATTTTGCAATAGAAAATGAACTTCGTAGTATAATTGATCTTATATATGCCCTCTGCTTTTGAAAGCGTGCAACACATTAACATAACAATAAGTCCATGCCAAAAACTATGTGCAAATTCCATTCAAAGCTATATACACATTACAAAGGTCAGATGCCCCGCGTCATGCGAAAATGGGTCTTATGTCATATGCGGCCAAAGTTGGTCCATCCTAGCTTGTCCAACCGCGCAGTCTGGTCAGGTTCTACGCTGACTGATATATAAAGTCAAGCCATGATTCGTGGTCTCATATCCAAACTCGGTAGCTCCTGTGCGAAACTTTCACCGGAAACGACGGCACCGAGACGGGCGCTCGAACTTTGCGGATGCGCGTTATATGTTATATATAATAGCGCGATGTGTTTTTTCTTGCCTCAAATTAGTAAGCCCAATCAGCGTTTTATTGTGTTCTTTGCTTCTACTATTAACAAGAACTTCAACCGATACGAACATGAATTTTATTTTAATATGTTTATTTAATGCTCGGAAAACTCATTGTATATTTAGACTACTACTTATAAAACAAAGTCGGGTTTTCAACATCTGTTTTCGGCATATAAATTGTTATTCCAAACCAGATTTTACGCACTTTACTGTACAAAATACCGTTAGGGCCACCGTGGTTACAATACGATGGCGGCAGTGCGATAGTACGGGGGCGACAATGCGATAGTCATATCGTACTGTCGCCGTGGTATCATCGCAATGTCGCCATCGTTCTATCGCATTGTCGCCATCGTATTGTCGCACTGTCGCCATCGCATTTTCGAATTGCCGCCATCATACTATCGCGTGATCGCATTGGCACCATCGTACTTTCGCACTGTCGGCTATCTCCATCGTATTGTCGCACTGTCGTCATCGTATTTTCGCACTGTCGTCATCGTATTATCGCACTATCGAACTGTAGAATTGTCGCCATCGTACTATCTCACTGTCGCCATCGTATTGTCGCACTGTCGTCATCGCACTGTCTGATTGCCGTCATCGTATTATCGCGTTCTCGCATTGTCGCCATCGTACTATCGCATTGTCGCCATCGTATTGTCACCCTGTCATCATCGTATTGTCACATTGTCGCCATCGTACTATCGTGTTCTCGCCCTCTGGATTTTAATGTGTAACCACGATGGCACTAACGGTATTCCGTAATACTGCTAAAGCACAGTATGATTAGGTCACTCCCAATGCTCAAATCTCTATGTCTATTTTAGTAACAACACATGTCTATGGAAGGATATTTAGGTAAAAGTTACATCATTCGTGGTGAATATTTACATTATGACTGATGCTTATTCTAATTTGCTTTATGACAATTCCAACATGCTTGTTGTCTATTCGTTTATACTTGATGATTGCTGCAACATTACATCATTCATGATGAATATTTACATTATGCGTGATGTTTATTCTAACATGCTTCATGACAGTTCCAACATGCTTGTTCTCTATCGGTTATACTTGATGATTGTTTCAACATGCTTGGTGACTATCCAATGTTTGTGTGTTCATTATTCCTGAAACCAGTCATAATCGGTTTTGCCACTAAGCGTCATTAACAACGGCAGTGAGCAACAGGCAGTAAGCAGAATGCAAGTTACTAAATTATGACAACAGGTGGCGCGCGTTTATTTTCCGTATGTTGAATAAATTACTTTTCGGAAAAAAAAGCGAAAACATCCGAATCATTTTTACTAGTAAACTGAATAAGCTGAATTAGTTCCCTTCGTTATATAATCTCCATTAAACTAAATACGTTCATTATTGCCATGAAGACCAGTAGGTTTACACAATGAATTGACTGCCGTGAATGTTTTTGATATTTGTAAGATGCAATTGGCACTCAAGAAATTATACATGTATTTTATTCAGGACATAACGGGGCTGATGTGTTGGAATTGTGGCCCTTCCCTAGTCCAAATAATTACAGTAGACGTAATCTACCGATGTGCATTGCATATCGACCTCATATTTATAAAGTAGCCCAAACCCCCATTGCCACAGACCTGTGCGTGAAACTTTCAGATTTCTCTAGTCTGTTTACCATGCTATAATTACAATTTCTATAAACACATATTTATCATTTTATGACTATATAATGTCTGTGGTATAAAGAGAAACCTGAAAGTTACAAGTACTCGTGTCTAGTACTGTACAACTATTGTTCTCCTCGTTGAGAAAACAACTACTTCATCTACATGTATTAAAATATCATAAAACATAATTTTCAATCAAGTTGGAAAAAATCAATAAATAAATGTCATATAAACAGGTTTGTCATGAACGTTGATGTCGCTCTTGGTTACCAGAAAAATTCCCACGCACGGATTTCAACCGTCATTGTTTACAATCAATTAAGTGCATAAGTACTTGAATTTGTATAGTGTTTTTTAAAAGTGTCCAGCTACAGGTGGTTAGCGTGTGGCTATAATACTAATTAGTGAAAACATATTTTGGAATGATAAGTAATCATATTATAACGAAAAATCAACTTTTCTTAAAAAAAATAAGTTAAATATATATTCAACAAGGTATCCAACTCGAAATCATCCGAAAACGGGATGCATCGTTTTAAACAGCCATTACTTCATCAATTTTGATGCGATTTTCACGATCTTGGTCTTATTCAACGCAGAAATAAATTTCCTTTCTGGAAATGTATATGTCTTGCAATATTTTTACAAATACTGGGTCAACTTTTAAGAAATAACACGATACACAACTCGCGTGACCCAGCTGTGATCGATCAGACAGTATTCATGACTGAAATCTTCACGGGGAAAAGGGCATTTTCCCTGCAAAGTTCACGAACCTCGACCATAATTCAATAAAACGTATGAAAAAAACATTCTTACCGTGCTTGTCGTAGCATTATGCATCAAAACTAACTGTCCAGCGCATTTTCAAACCTTTGTTTACATACATTTCAACCAACTGACATTTTAAACACAAGAGTGATTTCATTGCTCCAATGCGGAGTTGTGTCTTTACAACTGGAGATTTCATTCATAAATACGGTCTGATCGATCACAACTGGGTCAAGCGAATTATGTATAGCTTTATTTCTTAAAATTTGACCCAGCATGTGTAGAAATATAACAATATATAGACATTTCCTAAAAGGAAATTAATTTCTGCGTTGAATAAGACCGGGTCATGAAAATCGCTGCAAAATTAATTTAGTAATGGCTGCTCAAAACAATGCACCCAGTTTTCGGATGATTTCGAGTTGGATACCTTGTTATATATAAAACGATAGTGATTTTTTTATAGAAAATTTGATTTTTCGTTTTAATATGATTATTTATCATTCAAAAAGATGTTTTCACTAATTATTATCATAGCCACACGCTAACCACCTGTGTGTCCAGCACGTGTGCCGGGAGAACAGGGCTTAATGTATTTTTTGTTAAACTCTATAATATTTATATCCAATCTGTATGAAAAAATGTCGGTGAAAATTATTCCGGTGTTAATTTTTGAAAATATTGAGGCATTTGTTAATTATGGATCTAAAACGGAACATTAATCCGCAAAAAAACACCGGGCATATTGCATATTAGATCGGACACATGAAATTATTTCGAAAGAAAGCAATAAGAGCTTCAATTCTACATGAGTAAATCTCGCTGTGCACGATTACGCTCTTACTGCTCGTATATATTTGACTCTTGGCAAATACCTAGTGTTTTATTTTGCTTAATCTAAATTGTGTCATGCATCTTTATGTACTTAAAGCAGCATGGCCAACAGCTCTTTCATATGTGAAAGAGATTGACACGAAATACCTACCCATCTATAATAAAGTTTATATGTGCACTTCAATATTATAGTTTTATAGCATTTTATGTGGTGCAATATAAAAGTACTCTAGTAATTTGAAATTATGTAATCGATTTCCTCTTAACATACATGCAAAGTTCCAGATAACTTTTTCAGCAAAATCTTGGTTTACACTCTATAATAATCCAGCCTTAAAGTATATTATTAATTCTTTTTTATCAGGTAAATATAATTTTTGGCACATCCGCATTAAGGTTTATAGTCTAAGAAGAGCTCATGACAATTGTCGGGTTACAGCAGACTTTTTGCGATAAAAGGACCAGATAATGGAAAACGTTCGGCTTTTCGACTGTTGTAAAGATGGTCTGTTATTCATAATAACGTTAAAGTGCTGTTGATTTCATAATTGTAATGAGGGCCTAGACGAGTGGGAACTCATTGATAAAATGTTTACATTATATGCATTGATATTGAGTTTTACGCATGATCACACATTTTGAATTCTTATTTTATTTTTCCAATGTGTAACCGTACGCACAGAATTTAAGTCTACTTTTTTACTAAATTTAATTCATTTTTTTACGACTTTAAGCGTCTTATCTGGAGCTCGGCATACATGCATTAGTAGCATATATTGAACTATATCCATAGACTTTCTTTGGTTATTGAAGGTAAATTACTGTACAAAAATTATGGTTAGTCATTAACCAAAAAAAGTTAAGTCTACAAACACGCGGTTAATTTCGGTTCAGTAGCAAATATCTTACAAAGGTGCGCAACTTCTCCTATAACATAAAATTTCCGTTATACGCCGTAAATTTACGTAGTCCTCCGTAGCATTTCGGAATGACTGTCAATTGACATCATTGTATCATGCATGATAGTATGTTGCTTTGTGCTTGGGTGAAACTCACATCTTACCATCGCGTTAATTTATTAAACGCATTAATATTTGATTACATTATGCACTGCGCCTATTGCACAAGTCTCTCTGCACAAACCAACATACACATATGCAGCATGCAATTAACGAACAAGAATGTTGCATCTGTACACATGCATGATACCATTAAGCAGAATGTAAATAGACATTGGACATCAGGCAAGATGTAAGTGTCATCAAGCATGAAAAGGTGTCTACATACTTATTGAAAGTACCATCAAGAATCATGACACAGTCACAAAGAAGGATGTAATTTTTACCTAAATACCCTTCCATATTTGTCGGCACTGTGTGTTTGCTTAATTTCACTGAAGAACGTCTACTGGTAAATCTTACAAAAAAGTGATAAATAAGACTGAGTAGCAATTTTTTCGGCGTTGCTGTTTAACGTCAAATTTGGCCTTTCAACGAACTTCTTAAAAGCCCATTGAATTTTAATGAAGAAGTTTCCCGCTTGTAGGTCCGAATGAATTAAATCGAATTTTGCAATTGGCAATTTGATAGAAATCCCCATAAAACATTGCACATAGCTTTCTGAAATAAACAGGCCACATTGAACGCATTCACGATATCCAACAGCTCTCTTTGCAAAGACCTATCTAGTGTTTCTTGGCCGTGTAAGATCTATAATTAGAACATCGTCACCTAAACATCTACTAATAGAAGAGCATATTTTGGGGAAACAAATTCAATAAGAGTATAAAACGTCCACGATCAATAATGTGTAGTTTGTTAAAGATATCACGGCAGTAAAAACATAGCACTTTAAAGAGACCACAATCTGGTACATTTGGTCAATTGTTGCGTCCGTGGCGGACAATACATTTTTAAAAAGAAAGCGTACAAAAAAGCAAACACAAAGTTCTTCGTAAGCTTGTTTTAATCTTAAAAACACATAATCGACAGTCATTCCAGTCAAATACAACACTAACAGTCAGCACTCTAGAGATCAAAATTGCGGATATAAATATTTAATTCAGGGATATCAAGTGTATCAAGTTCGAATTCCGGAAAAAATAGCCGGTAGTCTGGGGCATTAGGTCCCTTACAGGGATAAAAGGTAAATCCCCGCCCGAGCCGTAGCTAATTGATTTATTGTAGTCTTTCTAGTTGCAATTTCTGGTGAGTACAATGCGGAATATTACGGATATTTGCAACATGTCGAAGATTTTCGGAAAGTAGCGACGAGGTTTTCGTCAGTTAATATTCATGTCCGTGCCGGCCGCTAACTTATCAGAATCAATAAAAAAGAACCAGGAAAAATCGGTACCGATCGCAAATTTCCGGAATTCCGATAAAGCTTCAACATTATTTGTTCTCAAATGATCGCGTACTCGAACGAATCTGTCCCTACGCCTCCAACTCCCTTTAAATCTCATCGGACGTACATTGATCTCAAAATCTATCCTTGACGACTCAAATCATATTTCCTGAATAGTTTGGCCTATTGACGTCCCTGTAATTATAACAATGGTCTTTTGGATAAACAACGCTAAGTTGTTGCAATATAATAACCGTTTAAAATAGTTACCGGTTTTCATTTTAATAAAATGATTAAGTCATATTCGAGATTTCAGCGATTGCCAATATTTTGCTTTTGTTTCTCATAAGCATATGGTGCTTGGTATATGCTATTGACTCCTATGTAGATTGCAAATATTACATAACCCTTACAGCGGCCGAGCGCAGATATATGCACTTGGCCGCTAAAAAGAAAAATCTTTGCGCATTAATTTAATTCAAATCTAATTATCATAATCAAAATCATCATCATCGTTGTCGTCGTCACTACTACCACCACCACCATCATCATCATCATCTTCTTCTTCTTCTTCTTCTTCCTCCTCCTCCTCATCATCATCATTAACAACAACAGCAACACCAACTTAACATCATCATCAAACAACAATAAACATCGGTAGCATACAATGTGCTTCATCAACCATACATAATTATATGCGTTAAAACACCATAATAGAACAGCATGAATGAAGCTGTCTATTACTCTTTTATATTTCCTATACCAATATTTTTTTTCGTTAATTGAAGGACTAGTTGAAATCTTCTATAAAAGCCCTCTCCCCCCAAATAAAAAAAAATAAAAATAATAATAACCCTAGCAAACAACAATAAACATAGGTTAGTTAGTATACACTGTGCTTTAGCAACCATGCATAATGAATGTTTATGACTTCGGACCGTTGTGATCAAATTTAAAAAAGCAAGATGGTATGTATGCGGCACACAACACATAGATAATTATAGTTTTATACCTTAAACGTAGTTCATCAAAATAAAGATAAGTTATTATCTATGTAATACTTAAATTAGGTTTATAACGTATGCATATTTGTCTAAAACTTGTGAAATGTGATTCGTAAGCCGACGACAACATTATCATTCGGACCCTTCTCCCCACCTAACAATCGAGATTAAACACCAGTGGAGATCCCGATCTTATCAATGAATAAACCGGTTCAATGATGTCAAGTCAAATAAAACATACTATTACTATCCAAATAAATATCTATCAAAAAATGTAAATTGATATACCTACTTAACTAAAACTAAACTTAAACGATTAGCAAGAAAAATATATAAAGAAGAAGCAGGCAAAGTAGACAAATTAATTGTAACATATGTTTTCTCAGTCTCCCACTGTTGAACAATATAAATAGTATCTATCGCCACCCCAAAAGGGATCTTTATCACACGTTTGGCTCAACTAATATATAATTGTGACAGGACAAACTGTCAACAAATACCTTGTTAATGTTTTATACATAACTCCAATCAAAGGTTAACTTCCAAGGAAACTGCGGCATGTTAAAACTGTTGATTATGACAAAATGTTGTTTAGTACAAATCAGTACAATAGCGTCTGTTATGTGGCCTATACTAATCCAGTTAAATAAAACTTTAATCGCAGAAAAGTTTAGATTCTTTACACCTTTAAGAATATATATATAACAGTTCTTTCCTGTTTTAACAAAATGATACATTTAAAAATAAATTATGAAGCATCGCTAGCAATAGTAGAAAGAGAAGTAGAAGGAGAATTATTATCATTAGTAGAAGTAGCAGCAGCAGCAGCAGCAGCAGCAGCAGTAGCAGCAGCAGCAGCAGCAGCAGCAGTAGCAGAATCAGTAGCAGTAGCAGTACCAGTAGAAGTAGCAGTAGAAGTAGCAGTAGCAGTAGCCGTATCAGTAGCAGTAACAGTAGCAGTAGCAACAGCAGCAGAAGCAGCAGCAGCAGCAGCAGTAGCAGTATCACTATCAGTAGCAGCAGCAGCAGCGGCAGTGGCAGCGGCAGTAGCAGTGGCAGTAGCAGTGGCAGTAGCAGTAGCACTAGCAGTATCAGCAGCAGCAGCAGCACTGGCAGCGGCAGTGGCAGCGGCAGTGGCAGTGGCAGCGGCAGTGGCAGCGGCAGTGGCAGTGGCAGTGGCAGTGGCAGCGGCAGCGGCAGCAGTAGCAGTAGCAGTAGCAGTAAGAGTAGCCGAAGCAGTAGCAGTAGCGGCTTTTTGCTTTTTTGTTTTAGAAGTGTTTGTCGTATAAGAAGAACGCAAGGAAGACAAATTAATTGTAACATGTGTTATCTTAGTCTCCGTTGTAGTAGTATTTGTTGTATCTACACAGCCATTTTTCAGTCACCTGAGAGACATGTTTTTATAAGAGATTTAATTGTGGACCAATACATCGTGTATTAATATCAGTGTACCCACTGGGACACCACATGGGGCGAGGATTAACAGATAAACTAGGCCTTTAATTAATTATGCGCCTAGAGGCAAACAATATTATAACTTACTGATAATTTTAGGATTGGGATGTGTTTGTATCTTATTTGAAATTAGCTAGCTTAATTCAAAAACTAATTATAGCCTCAATATTATCACAAGAACATCATCACATATTCATTGTGCAATATATAATCATATCACCATCACAATATGCCAGAGCGTTAGTATTTATTGTGCATACTAATCCTACAGCAACATTTACAAAACTTATTACAAACCAACCACTCAAGCTTTAATTAAGATTGATTTCAATTTATATTATGACATACATTAAAGATTACTGTCAATTAATTAAAAAATAGCTTGATGCTTCGTACTCAGCGATTTAAATAAAAGAAACGTTGCGTTTACATTAATTGGGGTTAATAAAAAAAGTCTGCAATTAAAATAATCAAATTTAAATAATAATAGATTTAGTTTCAAATTGTCGCTCAAAAAAATGTATCAGTTATATCAGTTACTAGGGAATCGATTTGTTTAATCTTCGCAATCCAATAATAATTATGGTGTTTGTATGACAAAGTAATAGCTATTCGTCATTGAATGTATGATACTCATATTAATATTAAAACAATAACCACAACAACAACAACATATGTGATTATGTATATATCTTCTTCAGATACTCTGTGTCATACTTTCAAAATTATCCTCATAAGATTCATAATAATAAAATAAACACTATTGCAATCTTAGTAAAAACCAACTTAGCCGTTATACTAATGATTTTATGTTCAGTATGCGTGTACATTTCAATATTATATAACAACAAGTGTTCACAAATACCTATGTTTAATAAATATTTAAAACATGAGAACCTATGAAGGTATTGCATTTTAATAGACTAGTTTTACCGTGTGTGTACATTCATATAAAATCTTTTGAAAATCACACTTGAGATAATGTCTTTAGGTTTTGCTATTTCTAATCGATTTAAACACCATAAAACCACCGTATTTTCTCTTACATTCTAAATTTTCTTACATTTCCTTTTTAAGCCAAAATATTTATGTTTTCATGATTCTAAATTTTCGGACATACGGATTTTCGTACAGTCAGTTAAACAGCGCTATTTTATCAGATTTTGGCCCTGTTTTTGCTTATATGATGACCCTTCGGTCATGCATTTTTACAACCGGATTAAAGTAATAAAACAGAATCATGCCTAAGGGCAATCGACCATAACATTTGCGTACTTGGGTAAATTACCTTGTAAACCTCTAATAAGCAATGGTTCCTTCCAACAGCGTTTGAAATGATATCGTATTAAGAAAGCCAAACGTTTATTGTTTTTTACTTTTTATATATTATTTCAGTTGATTGCAAAGCTGTTAAGTTGTATTTTTAAAGTAAAGAACGAAGGGAACAACACAATAAAATTATGTACACTGATGTATTATTTTTACTTCAATTAAATAATTGACAAACAAACATAACACACTTGTCTCTAAATATTTTTCGTATTTAAATTTTCCAACACGAAAAACAATATCTTTAAGTGAACGGAAACTTATAATTATTACGGCATATAGTAAAAGCAGAGTTGTCTGAACCATTAGTAAAATAAAAAATAAAAAATGACACAGCTTATTTTTCCCTCAAGTGTTAATGATAATATGGATAAACAATTAAAAATACATAAAGTCAATTGTGTTGATTACTCGTTATTGAAATATTGCAATGCCAATTATAAGACATCTGATTAAAAACAAAATGTATGGTGGAATACCTAATCTGGAAATACAAACTAATGATACTATTAATGCAACAACAACAATCACATCTTTTCAAGCGCAATCAGAAAACTGCTACAGCTTTGTATTAACAAAAAAAGGAAGATACCATTTGTTATCATCTAATTTTATTTATATTTCATTGTTTATGTGTTTATGATCACAAGG
Source organism: Dreissena polymorpha (assembly GCF_020536995.1). Lineage (NCBI taxonomy): Eukaryota > Metazoa > Mollusca > Bivalvia > Myida > Dreissenidae > Dreissena > Dreissena polymorpha. Next base: position 25,968,426 of record NC_068361.1, read on the forward strand.
ATTGTTTGGATAACAGAGTGTGTCTAGATATAGCGGTACCCTTAAAAATATTTTTATGAATTGCAATGAAGCGTAGAAATTAAACAGGCCCTAATACAGACACCATTTTTATCGGAATGCGATTATAGTTTCAATAGCAACTCGTAACGCTTTTTGGATTGAATGTGTAATGAATACTTTTAGCGACAAATTGACTTGGTCAAATACTGCATCTTAAACGGATAAATAAAATTGAAACCATTTATTTTCAATATTATCAATATTATTATTTAGTTATTAATACATTAAGCAGCAAACTCTATTAATCAAAAAGATTTGATATAACATCCGAATTCACTGCAAAAATGAGCTGAGCGATAGGTTTTACGGTTGTTGAAATTGTTCATGATGAGAATGACGATGACGACGATGATGACGATGACGACGACGAGGAGGAGAACAACGACGATAACAACGACGATGATGATGATGATGATGACACTGATGATGATGATCACGACGATGACGACCATAACGATGTTGTTGGTGATAGTGACAATAACGCTGCTGCTGTTGCTGATGACGATGCTGCTGCTGATGATGCGGTGGAGGCGGAGGAGCAGGACGAGGACGAGGGCGACGACGACGACGACGATGATGATGATGATGATGATGATGATGATGATGATGATGATGATGATGATGATGATGATGATGATGATGATGATGATGATGATGATGATGATGATGATGATGACGATGATGATGGCGATGATGATGATGATGATGATGATGATGATGATGATGATGATGATGATGATGATGATGATGATGATGATGATGATGATGATGATGATGATAATGATGATAATGATGATGATGATGATGATGATAATGATGAGATGATGATTATGTTGATGATGATGATGATGATAACGATGATGTTGATGAAAATAACGATACTGTAAGTAGTAAATTAACTCATTAATTGTTATTATAATACACAAGCACATGCTAATGGATCTGTATCCGCAAGGCGGTCAAATGAAAACTCACTTGGTATAAATATGAAAAATTGAATCAAAATATCATAATGCGGAGTGTTAAAATGTGTTCAAATCTAGCGAAATTGTTGCAGGACTTTTCTACCGAAACCAATGCTTAGCCCAGTTATTTTAAAAATAATTTCAAAATACCACGATACACGTCAATTGGCTAACAAATACATTTGTAAGTTTTACCTCACTCAAAAACTGTATTTATTGAAGACAGGGCGTCAACAATGTCCGAGTTTCTTCAACGTAGCTTAAGTACCTAAAGTACCTTTCCGTTTGATTTATCGCAGGATCCTGGGTCCGCACCCACAGTCTTTTAAAGTGTCTGCATTAAAAAAGATAATAATTGTTGTTTGTAATAAACTAATAATCTTTGACAGCTCATAAAAACATGTAAATCCTCAATTCGTAGAGTTTCAGTATGATTTCATTTATTTAAAAAATAAAGACGGTTAACATATTTTATACACACATATATTAGTAGCTATACGCCATATAACATAGGACATAATGTATATTATAAATCAAAGCGCTGAAGGCACTGAAGTTGTTCGCTGTTGTCGTCCTTGATTAGCTTGTTCGCATTGCATATGCTTATCATTGTGCACAGGCTAATCTTATTTGACGTGCATTAAGCCTCGTTTTCCATGAAAGCAGCCAATATGTGCATATTTTAATGATAAACACTAGACTGGCCAATGGCGTTTACAAGCTGGTATATACATTCACTGCTAGAGCAGAATCATTTGTCGTCTGCTGCAGACAGGCAGTGGTAATCGTTCCTAGCAGAGTGAGTTGTGGTTCTTGCCGTACTTAAGTCTTCTAAGCACCTACTGATTTGCAGTTATTACCCATTCTCTTGAAACGCCGACTAATAAAGTGCGATAAACCGCCTTTAAGCACTTGGCACATTAACAAATAAGAACATTCCACACCTAACCGAGAACCGACGTCTTCAATCGCGAAACTATTACCAGAAATTTAATACCGCCAGAAACAACAATGAGCTCACTTCGATTAAATATAAATACACTATATTCATTGCGTCCTAAGCAATCAAACATATCAACCGAAAATACCATCGAATACAGTATTATATATGACATCGGTCTTATATATCGCCTCAGACATGCGAGAGCGCCACGATGAGTGAAGAGTGTGCGTATGAGAGTTTGTTTACAGGTCCTACTGGCCTCTTCACGAGATTTGTGTAGCCCAACCTGAATGATGAATGAAATGGATGTAGTAACAGTTATATGAACACGATATATCCGTACCAATATCCATGTGAGCACATACTAATAATAATTAATTTTTTAATCGCCATAAGCTTGAAAATAAACGTAAATAGATACAACAAAGACCAATTCGGAGACTTTAAAAAATTAAAATTACCTCCCCTGCAATAGAAAATATATATGGAGACTCGCATTCTATGGAATATCAAAATCTCAATATATCTTTCTCCGAAATTTTTTTCTGGTAAAAATCATCTTAAATTTAGCTGTATATTCGTATGTAATTAATTAAACAAGAGTTATAAAAAGGCATCGCAAAAAATATCGCGTTTTACTTGAATAAGTTACCTCCCTTAAGCCTATCGGAATATCAAAAATACGTATATAAACAAATCGCGTTCCTTGCATAAGTGATAATAAAGCGCGTGCCCGTGCCACTCGTCCTCCAAATACTTACTAAATATAGTACAACGTATCTACAATCATTGCGACTAACTCAAACCTCAGTAAATAAGTAACCAGGATAAATATACGTTTAGGTAATTAAGATATAAAACATACATATAAAAATTTACATGTTCCCTGTCTGCCGAACCCGATCCATGGACTATAGCCACAAGAGGTTCCTATGTACCTATGTAGCCGGATTGCGCCCTCAGAGCGCCCAACTCCGACACAGATCACGCTACTCTCCGGTCAAACACAATACTACAAAGGACTGCTGCCTTTGTCACCATATTATCAGAATCATTAACGTGCAAAATGGAAACTTTCAACTGTCCTTTCACTTCATACATAAGCCATTGCCGATCTTCAATGATCGCTTATTTCCGAGAGATGCATTTTATTTTTTTCAAACTTCGAATTTTGATATATGTTTAACTTATTCATTTAGATTACATTATTTTCACTATAAATATTGACTTTGATCCAATTATCATCTGAAAAATACGATTTCGCGATTTCTTCAAAGATCGAGCGAGTCTTTTTACCTGTTTATTTATATATATCTAATTTAAGGTTACACAGATGTGAAGTTTCCGTGGCCGAGTGGGTAAGGCGATAAATTTGAAATCTTTTGGGATTTTCCCGCGCAGGTTCGATTCCTGCCGACATCGCATACTTTTTGCGACGCGTTTTATTTCTTTTCTAACGTAATTTGATTTAATATAGCACATAAGCTATGTTTATTGTTAAATATGCTGACAATTGTATGCACATCCTTCAATTTTAAAATTAAAACAACGTTATGGCTAAATTGATTAATTTACTGCTGAAAATACGAATGATGCATGTTGCATTTTTATTTTTATTTCAAAAAGTAAACGGTAAATCTGTCTATTTTTTGGTATTTTTGCTGTATATAGTGTTTCTATAAAAACTTAGTTTTAAATATAACTTAAATGATACTATTTTGAATTTTATGACACTTTGTTTTTAACCGACCCAATTTTTACTTGGCTGAAATCACTTACATTTCATGGCGCTATTCCATAGATTAAAATTTGTAAAAAATAAATGTCTGTAAAAGAATACTTATTTCATCTTGTTTAAACTTTAAACACCTTTACTGCATCTGTACACACCAACTGCATGCCCATATTTGGAAATTTGAATGAATTATGGAACTTTTATATACCCCAGGGGTGAAAATAAACTGGACAAAAGCCGAGCGTAAGGTAGGTTTTGAAAAAATCGGTTTATTTTTTTTTAAGCATGGAAAGCCTACCTACAAATTTGCATGTAGTTTAGTGAAATGATGCTGATTAGGAAAATAATTAATTAAATTATATTTGGATATGTGCCCATTAGAGGTGCGCAAGCTTAAAAAGGTAGAATTACCGAAATTCCCGTTCTTACACGTTGTAGCATGGATCGGGTATTGAACACGATACACGTGTGTATTAGCACCCTACTGTAGTCCCGGCGGGGTTATCAACTGCACCAATACACCGGTAAGCAACCAGGGGAATATCATATGAAAAACGAACTATCATGCATGTTTGATTTGTTAAAGTGTGTCACAAAATTTCCCTAACTGCCGATGTCGGCTATAATTTCGGTATAAACATGCAAAGAAATTAACATATATATAATGTTATTGCCGATATGTTATTGGACATTTTGTATGTCAAATGTTCATTATTTGTATTAAAATTAAGACGATTGTATTGAACACGATACACGTGTGTATTAGCACCCTACTGTAGTCCCGGCGGGGTTATCAACTGCACCAATACACCGGTAAGCAACCAGGGGAATATCATATGAAAAAAGAACTATCATGCATGTTTGATGTGTTAAAGTGTGTCACAAAATTTCCCTAACTGCCGATGTCGGCTATAATTTCGGTATAAACATGCAAAGAAATTAACATATATATAATGTTATTGCCGGTATGTTATTGGACATTTTGTATGTCAAATGTTCATTACTTGTATTAAAATTAAGACGATGCTTATTTGCCAGAAAGCGTTTATTTCAAATTCAAAACAAGCAATAATCATACATAATACCAAAATATAAAACTAACAAAATGACAACACTCTCGCTTAACGCAACGTTCAGAAGCACGCGCACTTAACAAAATTATTGCAACTAATGCAAGCTGTAATTAATATGTGACTACTTGCTATACAACCAGTATCATGCGAAAATTGATCTTATTTAATTGTGGTTCCCTCTTTGAATTTATGTTGCCTGTCGACTTTTAGAATAATGTGTCAGTAAGAAATGTATTGCTTGCTCTACAACCAGCATCATGCGAAAATGGATCTTATTTAATTGTAAATCCCTCTTTGAACTTAAGTTGTCAGTCGACTTTTAGAATAATGTGTCAGTAATAAATGTTTTTCTTCAGTTTCACTTGTTTTTTAAAGAAAATATAGTGAAAGATGCAAATGTGTCTTATTTATTTTTTTCTGTGTCTTCAATGTATCTTATTTATATGTGACTGCGTGCTTATTTTTTTTTCAAGAAATGAAAGATGCAAATGTGTCTTATTTTAATTTTATCCATGTCTTAAATGTGGCTTATTTATATAAGATAAAATGATATACTGCCAGTGTCATGCAAAAAAGGATCTAATTTCTTAATATCCACTTTCACGCTTTGTTCTTTATTAGCACCGTCTTTAATTAGTCTACCTCTATTTAAAGTACAGATTACCGTGAACTTAATAATTGTGCAACGGTGATGTTGATCCATTATCGTTGTTAATTTAAAATGTAGACAACAAGTTAGCAATTAATGAAATCAGTTATTTTGGAAGTAAATCTTATTTTTTCTGTACAGTAGCCAGGTGGATGTGTATTGAGCGGATAAGATAGGGATCACCACAACAAGTTTCTAATACACAGTATAGACTTCCCCTATTATTGTATTTGTTATTTACCTGATTGGAATAAATAAAGTGTTAAAGATCATTTCATGTGAAAAGCAGGATTTCTTACATAATTTCACTCGTTTTGCTTTTATACACAATTTCATGGAACAATGAATATATTGGCGCGATGGAACACAATTTATAAATCAAGCTGACAGTATAGTATCAGTTTTTAATTATGTGTAATTTAATTCGCATCTCTTCCTTAACTCGTTCAATGACACGTGAACTTATATCAATTATAAAACATCACGTGCATCATTAAATATTTTTTTTTAATTATGAAAACATATTATATGTTCTACATGGTTTTGTTTAGTTTTTTTTCTCAACCAGAGAGACATTATAAAACATTGTTATATATAAAGCGCTTTACTTTAGGGAAGACGCAGCGGGGCCTTTAAACTCTTAAATACACACAAATTAGAAGACCAATGCCGTCCGGTTTGCGCATTGGTTGGTATAAGGAATTGGCGACCGGGTTCAATCCAAATTTAATAGACATGATCTTTGGGACACATTGCCAGCCCTCGCATAATTCAGCCTCAGTCGCCCTCAGTGACCTCAGGAGGTCGCAATGTACATAAATGTACACAAACGATTAAATGCGTATGAGAAACTTTGTTTAAACAAATACATACATTTATCTATTCTATCCATAGGTGTCAATGATTCGATGACAACGTTAAACACGATCACTGCCTAGCGGGTGCAGACCGCTCATCTATTTTGCTTTTTAAATCGGGTATATACGATTTTTTATGTGTATTTAATTGTAATATATTGATAAAATATGTTACAATAACACAAAATAGGCAAGAAAAATTATACATTAAAGCCGAATTTCATAAAATGCAGCAAAGACAAATTAGCGCCCCGAGCCGATAGTGACATTCATATTTTCCTACAATAACTGAAGCATTCGTCTTTGTATTATAAACCGTTTAACTACGAGGGGTGTTCCCGAAGTTTGTGGATTTTCGCTATAACTTATTACTTTGCTGGTAAAAGTCAATGAAATTTACATATTATACAAACCAATTATCACGGACTTTATATATAAGCTAAAAATGAATGAAGTCCATAAAGCGCGTTTGAAACGCGTTGCCATAGAGACCTCAGTAACGACATGCGGCGCACGCGTGTATTTTATTATAAGTATAAGCGTTACGCGAATTTAAATTTGGTTTAAATGCCGTTGATAAACAGAATGAATTTACGGCAAATTTCACGTTACAGCGCCTAAGTCCTCCTTACAGCCCGGATTTGGCTCCTATGGACTTCCGCGTCTTCCCGGAAGTTAAATCACAGTTGCGCGGTATTCGCTTTGCAAGTAAATAGGAACTTACAGTTGCAGCAAAGCGAATGGTGTCGTCTTTTGACGCTGACTGGTATAGAGACACTTTTGACAAGTGGATTTCCCGACACATAAAGTGCATTCGCGTTGGAGGTGATTATGTGGTAAAGATTTGACAGTTGTTAACTTCATAACGTCATTGACGTTGAACAGAAACGTTACACGTGCGTCGGTGTGCGCATTGTGCACATGTTTAAATCTCTGATATATATTTATTGTTTTATGTATTTCCATGATATTTGGAGAGTATATTTGGAAAGGACGAAATATTCTTAACATGCTATTTGTTTGTCCATTTATGTTACCAAATGAAAGTCAAAGCGAAAATCCACGAACTTCTGGAACACCCCTCGTAAGTTTAGATGCACATCGTACATGTATGGTATACATGCTGGCGTATTCGGCTGTACAGCCGTTTTCAATTTAAGAATTAAATATCCGGCTTATTTCGCATTTTTCGACACATGTTCTTCTTAACTTTAATTTTAATTTATATTAAAATATATATATAATAAGTTTTTTACACAGTTTATATAAATTCATAAACATTTGACAAAATCGTATATACCCGCTTTAAATGTGAAGGGATCTATCTAAATACTTCGATCAAAAAGGAGGATGGCGGGGGTGGAGAGGGGTGTATAGTGAAGGGGTGTGGTCATTTATTTAATTATCTTTTAAACATGAAAAAAAAGAAGAAAAACATGATTATTATTATCATTTTTTTTGAGGGGGGGGGGATTATTGGGTGGAATGGTTGGACAGTCTTTCAAAAATAAAATAATAAAAATTAATATTTGTGTTATTTTTCTAACCATGTTTAAAACAACTTTTTTTTTGGGGGGGGGGGGGTTCGTGGGGGTTTACAGGGGGTATAGTGTGGGGTTGTCGTCATTTATTAGATGATCTTTCAAACTAAAATGGAAAAAAATGGGGTGAGTGAATTCTGGGTTGGAGCGTGGGGGACGGTTTGGGTGGGGGTCTATTGTGGTATGTTGTTTTGTCAAATCATTAATCAAATCTGATCATAAATAAAGAAGTTATGGGAATTTTAGCAAAATTTAATTCTTGGAAATGAGAGTCAATGTCATTCAAAGGTCAAGGTCAAATTCAACTTGCCAACTACAGTTCCCTCAAAGAGACTTTGAAGTTTGAAAGCAATAGCCTTAATACTTTAGAAGTAATGTTGATCTTAACACACAATTTAACCTAATATTCAAAACTTTTAAGTAAATAAGGACCATAATTCTGTCAAAATGCCATTGAGAGTTACATCACTTTGCCTGCACAGTCCCCTTTTGATGGTTAGTAAGTGTTGCAAAATGAAATTAAAAGCTTTGATACCTAAGAAGTTAAGTGGATCTTTACACAAACTTTAACCTAATATTCAAAGTTTTTAAGTCAAAAAGAGCCATAATTCTGTCAAAATGCCAATCAGAGTTACATTACTTTGCCTGCACAGTCCCCTTATTACAGTTAGTAAGTGTTGCAAGTATGAACGCAATAGCTTTGATACTTTAGGAATGAAGTGGACCTACACACAAAAAATATCACATTTTTCAATTTTCTAAGTATAAAATGGGCCATAATTCTGTGAAAATGCCAGTCAGAGTTATATAACTTTGCCTGCACAATCCCCTTTTGATAGTAAGTAAGTGTTGAAAGTATGAAAGCAATAGCTTTGATACTTCAGGAATAAAGTGGACCTAAACACAAAACTTAACCGGACGCCGACGCAGACGCAGACGCAGACGCCGACGCTCATGTGCTGATTAAAAAAATAAATAGATGAGCTAAAAATGGCTCGGTATGTATGTAAACTCTGCCCATGTTCTTGTTATTACCCAAATGCGCGTGTCGCTCGTTATCCTATTGGGTGCTCATTTTAAACTTTTTTAAATATCGAATCAATTCCTGTACTTCGCTATTATATTCTTTAAATAGTTGAAGAAACTTGGGAATGGCTTATTTTATTAAGATTATGATATGCTGAAGCTAATCTTATCATAAGGTGCTGCAACCTGCCCCAAAAAATCTAATGAAGTTATTTGCTACATAACTCGTAACATCAGAGTAGATTTATTTTACCTGTAACGTAAATTATTAAGCGACACCTCTTTAACTATCGTTTCCACTTCATTGAATAACTTGTTAAATTCAATACCAAGTACTGTAAACGTATAGAAATTCGTCGGTATGAAATTTCGTGGTTTAATAAAAAACAACTAATTCGTTGACACGTAATTTCGTGGATTTCAAATAAAAAACAACTAATTCGTTGATACGTAATTTTGTGGGTTTCAATTTTTTGGGAAGACTGACCGCCATTATACTTTTATTAAAACAACCAGAGTAATAACGAAGCATACTCTGCTGATCTGTGTTGACAGCAAGACGTGAGGTTCAAGTGCTCTGAAGCATGAAAGTGTTGCCGATAATTGTCGATATGAGCGATAAAATGGCGCACCTGTGGGTCCCTGCTCGCTAATTGCCATCAATGTTGTTTTGACAATATTTGCAATTCCCAGTACTCAAACTACAGAAAGTAACTTGTAACTTTGGGGTCTTTGATTTCGTGTGAGCACTTCGATTACAAAATAGTCGGCAACATTAACTACGCGATGTGCTTAACATGTAAAATTGCTGTGCGCTCACTTAAACGTGTTTCCATGGATAAAGTCGGTATGAGATACCACCCTTCTTCAAGATTTGGTGAAATAATTGGACTGCATAACATGTGAATGTTTTATTTTTTCCAATAAAATTTCGGGAACGGATTAAAACGAGATAAATGCGAAACTAGACAATATTTACGGACTATGAGTCTTTGTTTACCTTGGATATGATATCAGAAACCATTGTTCTGATAAATAAACGATTTAAATCACATCTGGTGTCCATTCCCAGGGGTAGATTGCGGTGTGACATTTGTGAAGAAATGGACATTTGTAAATACATGTAGATTAAACCTGTGAATTTTGGCTGATCATAATCGCCGTGCAAAACCAAGACACTTCAGTTGAGATACATATAAACGGAAACGGACGTTGCAGAATGGCGGAGAATATATTATCGAGGTTAGTACTAAAAACCATTGAATTGTTGCTTATTTTATGCATGCAGAATAATGAATTCTTTGTTATTCTGAAATGGTGATATGCGAGGAAACATAACCCATATTTTGGGCTGGCTGTGCGGTTAACGCAGTGTTTGGTACACGCGCTTTTCACTTTAGTGAACTGGGTTCAATCCCCGTTCACAGAGGAAAGTGAGCTTGGTGGTGGTCCCCATACCGGACAGGTTGGGGTTACATCCAGGTACTCCCGCTTCTCATCACAAAACAAATCTGCACCAAAAACAAACAAACTGCAGTATGTATTAAAGGAAAACGAGATGTCTGATCAGACACTTTTGACAAATTTCGTTTGGCCAAGAATGTAATGTTAACGAATAAACCCCAAGATTGAAGAGCCAACAATAACATGAAGCTCCTTAACTTGTTCCGATGATGAATGTCGATGTGGCTGAATGATTAACGTATTCGGGTCTGAGGTTGCTTCTCGATCAAATAAGGCACGAGTGCTTTATGTACTTGTGCCTGGGATGTGTTTACATATCTGACATTGTGGTTACACCGTATCGCATGTCAGATTGTGTTTATATTTCCCTTTTGCAAATTTTTCCATTAGAAAAAAAAGATGAAAAGGTTTTTATTTATCTTCTTTGGGACCATTTTTCCAATGTTTGTTTTGTTTCTCTTTTGTGCCGTTGATGTAGATAATGAAGGCCAATAAATATATAATGTAGCATAAGTTGGCTCCCATTAAACGAGCATGGCCGTTCGATGGTTAAAATAAAATGCGAATGCATAACTAAGGCTTAAACGGATGCGTAGTAGTTGTTATGCTATGTTTCTATAGAGTATATAGAGATCATTTCAGTGTGCAAACCCAATTATACTATACGAATCTTGGCTTTATTGCACTGCTTTTAGATTGATATTCGTTATATGCGTTATATATAATTGTCGAAAAAATAGTGTATTCAATATACTGAAACTGCCAGTTTATATTTATTTCTGTTTCGGCTATGTCATTGTATTTGTCGAATCTGACGCGTAACGCAAATTGCTAGTGCCCTATCATCTGGGCGTAGGAACGTTATGTTTTGTAAAGATTTATCAAATTATTTTTAATCGCACACGTAGGAAGCAAAAAGGTGTGTGCTTGTTATTTGCTGTGCGGTTCCACTTACCGATTTTTTTAAATGCCCAAAACACTAGCGTAAATGTAATTACCCAACTATTGAAATAAACTTATCAACTCATATATTGTATAAAATTGCATCAACTTTTCACATACATTCAAAAGGAAATATTACATGTGGGTGCAATCGTTTGCTCTTAAAATGTTAAGTTTATAATTATAACAATGTTCATTATTGTTTAAAATATTTTATTTATATCCACCGTCCGATTGTTTAAGTTTTCTTAAACCTTTAAAATATCATTCACAGTTATTGTTTTTTCTCACGAGGCTTTGTTTTCTGTAAAAAAAAACAACATTTTTTTTTCTATTTAATAGCTTGCATGGACACTCCTTGCGTGCTCAGCGTTCCGATATTTGCACAAACAAAAAGTCATTTTGAAATAGCATATATATTTATGATTTTGCGCTGTTAAATAATGCTCTATATTCAACAGTTTGGCGCCATAACGAAACGTAAATATATAAAAAAGATTCAGGGTTTTGGATGCTGGATTTAATTCAGAATTAATTAACTGCCATACAAATTGTATGGGGTGTATTGATGAAATTTGGTAACGTCCTCGTAAACAGTTTACCTGCTACGTATTGCGGGTATTGCACGCCTCTGCATGTGTGCTCTGTTTACTATCCATACCTTGTAAAGGCCTGTAAATCAAGCATTACGGTACGTGCACAAACACAAAACATGTCTCGAAAACCGCATTACGGTTCGTGCACAAACGCAAAACATGTCTCGAAAACCGAAACTATGTTTACATGCCATTGAATAATAAATTAGATTTTACCTTTCGAAAAACACCTTATACGAATCCTCATATTAACGTGCGGCCTTTCCCGGATCTCTCAGCTTTCTACAAATCATATGACACGATATAGATATATTGTTTTGCTAATAACAATTTAGGGATATAATAGCTGTATTTAAATACAATTTGACTGTGGATGCATATAGACTAAACCATATGCGATTGCAATCATGTTTATATGTCTAATGTGATATGTGTTTGTGCCATACTTAAAAATTGACCAATGATGAACATAATGTTGTGTTTTTATTGTAAATAATGGCGGACTTGTTGCATCCTTTGACGTACTTACGAATTGCAAATAAAACTGGAAGAACAATGTGCCGTTGAAATATTATGACATATTTGTGCGGTAAATACAACATATGCATTCAGATGTATTAGGCTGCTCGCTCTCCTTAATCCATTTATGCCTAGCGCCTAGAACAAAGGCATTGGCAAACAGCGTAGACCCAGATGAGACACCGCATGATGCGGCGTCTCATTAGGGTCTGCGCTGTTTGCCTAAAGGAATTTCTGTAAGAAATATTATAAATATAGAAATAAATATAATCGACATCCCTAATTTTGGAAACAAATTCATCCAATTTAGAAGGATGGGAGAGTCCACTAGGTATAAATGGGTTAATCTGGCTTATAGTGTTGTCCCTACTTGAAACGTTTTTTGGAAATGTTTTGAGGAACAAGGTTTTATTTTCTTCTAGTGATATAATTATTAATGTTCGTGATTAACAAATAAAATTTAAACTACATACAGACCTTTAATTATATTATACGAAGCGATTTGTATGCTTTTCAAACATGTACTTTGAATTATTAGCCGTTGCGTTACATATAGAATAACAGGTTACTGTCCCAACGTTTTGTAATATATCAGGCGAGGCTTTGAATAATATAACGGCGATGCTTTGATCATCATCATCATCATCATCATCATCATCATCATCATCATCATCATCATCATCATCATCATCATCATCATCATCATCATCATCATCATCATCATCATCATCATCATCATCATCATCATCATCATCATCATCATCATCATCATCATCATCATCATCATCATCATCATCATCATCATCATCATCATCATCATCATCATCATCATCGTCGTCGTCGTCGTCGTAGTCATCATCATCATCGTCGTCGTCGTCGTCGTCGTCGTCGTCGTCGTCGTCGTCATCATCATCATCATCATCATCATCATCATCATCATCATCATCATCATCATCATCATCATCAAAGTACTGAAGCCGTGTTAGTTTTTTTTTGCTCTACAGCCTGAAATCTATCTTGCCGTAGCAAACTGACAAAAGGACGTGTTATAGCACTCCTTTACTTCTTACATACTTGCCCGACTTTCATCTTGATGCTTCTATTACACTCGAACATTGTTTGTTTATAGTCTAACCTACGCAATTAAGGTTTCAAGAGTGTATGTAGTTCTTAATTACTGGATTATAACCATGATTATCATAAAGTTAAAAGGGACTTAAACTAAGATTTTTCTTCTTTTTCAATGTCATTAAAAATAATTTTGTCTATATGGGCGGGGCGCCCCAGGGTAGGTAATGGGGCCATGCATAGTTCAGATTGACCGTATTAAGAGAGGTTCAGTATCAATTTGAAGTAAATCGGTGTAGAAATGAAGAAGCAAATGTAAAATAACCTAAAAAAATGAGTGAAAATCTCTGACCCGGCCCGACTGCAACCCCCGTAACTTTTGACCCAGGGGTCAGATCAAAATTCCAAATAGTGCAGGGTTGCACATATGCTCATAGCTAGCATGTGTGTAAGTTTCAAGGTTCTAGTGCTTATATGGAGAATATATGGTTGGTGACTTTTGATATCATGTGATATAAGACGAGTCTGATATGGCGTAGGAAAAGGCGAGGCTTGCCGAGCCTTTTCACACGCAATATCGGACGAGTCTTATATCACATGATATCAAAAGTCACCAACCATATATTCTATTTATTATGCCACATTTTAAAGTAAATAAGAAAATATTCCCAAAACAAACAAAAACAAACAACCGCTAAATTCATTGATGTAGATACGGTCGTAAATATGCAAATTAGTAGCAACCTGATTACATCCGCTAGCGTCTATGCATATATATTTACACATAAAAAATAGTTCGCAAGTAAGCAACAAACAATCAAATTTAAACGCACATGATACAAAAATTGAAGCGAGAAATCGAAACTTAAAAGAACAATATCTGCACTCAAAACACAATACCAATATTTTTTACAATGACACATTCGAAATGTACTTTCAAGAGTATACACCAACCGATATTCTCAAAGCGAATGTTTAGAGTGAAAATTTCAAACAATAAATACAATAATCAAATGGAACGGGATTTTAACGTAGTGCGCAATTTGGAAGTGATAAGAGTGATTTATTTTTCAACTTGTCCATCTCCGTAGTATACGTTTAGTTGTGAGATGTTAACAGCTTTCCCCAAAAAACAGGCCTTCACGTGCGAAGTCAAAGTGGGTGGGGAACGCGACTACTTGTGTATTTCGAGTCGCTTGAACTTCATAATGAAGCTGCTTTTGTGCAATATTCAGCAACGTTACCAGCTGTGTGTTAGACGAAACGAAAATGCTTTGGTTTTGCATCGTGTTTTGAGACTGTCTGGGTGACATGATGGATTGATTGCTGTTTGACTGACAATAAATGAACATATGTTTGTGTTTGGAGATTGCTGAGGTTAATATCTTCACAATTGGGAAAACCCAACATAAGTTGACTGCCAGTCTGACCACTGATCTGCATAATATCAGTGGGAGAGCATGCTGAATCCCGCAGCTTCTGCACCATATGTTTCCTGGCCGAGTGGTTGGTAAGTTTCATTGTTATGTATACATGCTTAAACACACATGTTTCATTATTTGTGCCATTTTTTTTACACCCATCCTCATGCTGATGAACCAATGATCAGTGCCAGTTGTTCTATTGTCGCGAACTGTTTATTCAAAATTGTGGAAAAATGAGTTGCGCACTGTTCAAAATTGTGAAAAAATGAGACACGCACTGTTAAATATTGTGGGAAACATTTGTTGCCCACTGTTCATTCTGATTTCAAAATTGTGGAAAAATGAGTCCCACACTTTTCATAAATTAAATTTTGAAAAATGAGTCACGCGCTGTACAAAATTTGTAAAATGAGCTGCTCACTGTTCAAATTTTTGGAAAAAATTAAGTTATGCACTGTTCATTCAAAATTGTGGAAAAATGAGCTGCGCACTGTTCAAAATTGTGAAAAAATCATGTCACGCGCTGTACGAAATTTGGAACAATCATTTGCGCACTGTTCAAAAATGGGGAAAAAATTAGTGGGGCACTGTTCATTCAAAATTACAAAAAAATACGTCACAAACTCTTCAAATTGTGAAAACACATGAGTTGCGCACTGTTCAAAATTTGGAAAAAAATTGAGTAGCGCACTGTTCATTCAACATGGTGGAAAAATGAGTCGCGCACTGTACACAATTTAAAAAAAATGAGTTGCACACTGTTCAAAATTGTGAACAAATTGAGTCACGCACTGTTCATAAAAAATTGCACTGTTGAAAACTGAACAAATGAGTTGCGCGCTGTGCAACTTTTTTGAAAACATGTGTCGACAACTGTTCAAAATTGTGTCGCCCACAGATCAACATTGTGAAAAAATGAGTTGCAAACTTTTTTTAAATTGTGAAAATTTGAGTCGCGAACTTCTTTAAATTTTGAAAATTTGAGTCGCATATTTCTCAAATTAGGAAAACACCTATTCGCTTAATAAGCAAAAAAAGCCCCGAGTCCATAATAAAAATATTTTAAGTTAAAAGAAATTCTTAATTATTTTTTATAAAGTGGAGTTTATACATTTTCTTTTTGTTTTAATAATATTGTGTCTATTAAAGTTGTAATTTGTTCAAGTTGTGCCATAAAAATGTTATTAAAACACTCTATTTTGAAATGTTATCACCTGTTGGATTTGTTTTATTTTATTATAATATGAAATGTTTTTCTTTTAATTGCAGAAAGTTGCGACCACGCATTCCATGGGTGATGATATCTACCAAAATTCTTGGCGGCACAGTTCTACCCTCGTCAGTTGCACTGGTCTGAGTCTTTCTCTGCCTCTCAACCAACTCGAGATATTCCCCCCCCCCAACTGCATCCCGGCACAGCTTCACATCAACCCATCTAATTAATTTGTCGGAAAGGTAATACTTATTTGTCGACAAATTTATTTTTGAGAGTATTTATGTTATTGTTTTATCTGAACATGTTATAAATCTATATGTCACTATATTTATAAAGTTTAAATTTTAATACAAATTATATATCTGGATTTTTATTATTAAAGCAGTTATGCAATTAATGTTTGATGATGTTTTTTTTTCTAAAGGATTCTTTATTTTATTTTCAGGTTGACAACACAAATTTCCTGTTTGGTTGTGGAGATAGAACTATTTTTTTGTGAAAGTTTGATTTCAGACACTTAAAAATTGAAATTGCCATGTATTATTAGGCATGGCAGGCATTAGCAAAGCATCTCAATCAAGTATTAATTATTTTACTTTGTCAATGTTAATTCATTGTGTATGCTATTCACCTGTTTGCCTTGCTTTTTATAAGAATGACACAAAAAAGGAAAGAATTTGTAAAGTATAAGTTATTATTTTTTTATAATGTCAGACGAGATGTTTAGTGAATATTTGTCATAAATTCTTCTTTAAATTGATCAAATCTGTCATTTTTTATTTAAAACGTGTTAAGTATATTTGTGTTACGCTAAATGGTTATCATTACTGTTTTAAAGGGGCCTTTTCACAGATTTTGGCATTTTTTAACGTATTCATTAAATGCTTTATATTGATAAATGTAAACATTGGATCGTAAAAGCTCCAGTAAAAAATCAAGAATAAAATTTAAAAAAGGAAAAGAACATTGCCCGGAGCAGGTTTCGAACCAATGACCCCTGGAGTCCTGCCAGAGTCCTGAAGTAAAAACGCTTTAACCTACTGAGCTATTCCGCCGAGTACACATACTTGACGTTTTTTATACCTTATATAAGCTATCTTCGTAGTTTCACAAAATTTAACGACAAAAACAGAACTCTCCAAATTATTCAATCGTTTCGCGTTGCAACGCTTTATAATTTTTAGGTTTTACAATCGTCAAAAGATGCATATAATGGCTATATTAGAGCATGGTAAATGTTCAGTATTACTGTTTCCTCACAAATATCATAACCAAAACGAAAATTTGCGAATTTGAAACAACTTTTTTCAATTTTGTCAATTTACCAAAGCGTGAAAAGATCCCTTTAAACTGTGTTCATCTGCAACCAATAATGGTAGCGGTGCACATTTGTATTTGTTTATTTTTTTTCCATTGATTAATGCTCATTTAATTTATATTTCCCTATAGATATATACTTAATAAAGTGTTAGTTTTGTTTAAAAAATCAACTTCTTGTTTATTAATGTTCTAACTTCTGAATAAAATATGAATCGCTGTTTGTTTCCATTTAAACCAAAGAAGCGACATACCACGCCTACAAAAAAGTAGTTCTCAGAATGGGCGGGGCTAAAACATGGAACGCTAATTTTTTTTACTGTTTAAACCAAATATGGGCGGAGTTTTAAAACGGATATTGATGGGCGGAGCTTAAAACTGTTATCGGATGGGTATCCGATAACACTTTAAAATATCATGTCAGCGTCTCCAACGTAAATGCGCTGTCGTGGCATAATAAAGTGTAGGAGGAGATAGTGGCCAGGACGGACGGACAGACAGACGGCGGAGATAACCACAATATCCCCACGCTTTTCAAAAAGCGTGGGGATAATTAGTCTGCATTTGTATTTTTTAATTCTTGCCAAGAGCCTTCATACTCTTATTAGCGTTTTGATTGAAAGGAAACGCAAGAATGATCGTACATGTATACATTCGATACGTCTTGATGTTGTTTGTACATGCGAATAATTGTAATTTATGTTCGAAAAACACGGACACACTTAAAAATGGATGCTTTTAAATATTTGTCTTCATACGCAATCGTTCAGTTTCCCTTTAAATTTTAACTGAGTATAAGCCGTCTGCACATGTTTGAAGACACATTCTTTTCATTATTTTATTTCGTCAAACTGCGTTTTAAATTTTTTGCAGATTTATGTAATATTTTCTGCTTGAGCAATAGATACGCCGTTATAAAAATGGTGATGTATATTAATTTACCTATACATGTATTGCTATAGTCGTTTACTATTTTATATACACTATTTAAAATACATGTTTACCTAATTCAGTCGCGTCATGTAAGGTCACTCAAAACAGAAATTTCCAGGGAAAAGTAAACACAAACAATACCACATACGCTATATTTTATAAATATTCAAGCTCTGCTTTCTCATTTGCTTTACCATAGTTTGCATTGACAGTGGTATCAAATATTTGATTTATGAAGCATGTTTCTCTTACACACATACGCACACACATATGTGTCTTGTTCTGAGAAAATTGGGCTTACTGCATGTGCGTAAAGTGTCGTCCCAGATTAGCCTGTGCAGTCCGCACAGGCTAATCAGAGACGACACTTTCCGCTTTATGGTATTTTTAGTTTCAAAGAAGTCCCTCCTTTCCGAAAATCAAGTTTAGGCGGAAAGTGTCGTCCCTGATTAGCCTGTGCGGACTGCACAGGCTAATCTGGAACGACACTTTTCGCACATGTATTAAGCCCAGTTTTCTCAGAACGCGATTCATACATATAAATAAGTTTCACCAGAGCCCGGCTCAAATACTTATGTGTTACACAATACGTCAGTTATTTAGACGTTGAGGATAGGAAACGAATCTTATTCATATAACGTTTTTAAAGTAATTTCTCTTCTTAATGGGAAACGAACAACGATATATAAAAACTGTTTTCATTGTCAAATACTACATAATGAATGTTCTTATTGTTAGGCCAGCATTTTTATTTTATTTGTTTTACGGGAAATTTTTCAAAAAAATTGAGTCGGGGGGGGATAAATAAAAATATAAATAAAAGCATGAAAAGTGAGCAGTCTACCAAAAAAATAATAATAAAACTGTCTAAACCGAGAAAAAAATATTTTTGAAAATTTAAAATTCAGCCAATTTAACCTTATGTATACTTGCATTAACCTTTACGTGTTTTATATGTATCTCATTACACTGCTGTAGAAGCTTTTTATAATAATAGTAAACATATTTTTATATATATTTATAGGTAAAAGCACCTTTCGCATGTATTATACTATATTGCTTCAATAGAGACTATTAAACACGTCAGGTGTGTAGTGTATTATAGTGATCGTTGAACTTTTGTTGAGTGTATATCATATGTATGTTTATAACAAATATAGCATGCATTTGACTTAAATAAAAAAGACTTAAAAACGTTTTACATTGTTTAATAGCTTTAAATAACAACCAACTTTGTAACTTTCATCAATGGGTGGAATATGCACACTAAAAAATACTCTTTAATATACAACAGACTTGCTTTATATCATGATAATTTGTATCAATCATGATATAAAAAAAGAGCCACGTAACAGGAAATTGGACCTTAGGGCGATTGCGACCATTTTGGCTCCAAAAGAGCAGTTTGATCAGGATCCAAAATGTACAACATTATTGTCAAGAAAAGTCCCAGAAAATCGTAAACATTCAAGGCCTTAAAAATATGAAAAATAGCTTTTCGGCGAAGACAATAATCGCAAAAAAGAAGCATATTGCACATAGAGAATAATAGGTTAGTGTTGATTATAGATCAGGTTTATCATGCGAGGCTTAGAAAACAAAAAGCACGAGCCTTGGCGAGTGCTTTTTCGTTTTCGTGCCGAGCATGATAAACCTGATCTATAATCAACACTGACCTATTATTCTATTTATCCCACTTTTATTCAGTAAACTTTTTTTATTTAAACAAAATAAGTTTTCACGAGTGTTTGTCGTACTTTGATAATGACTGTAGTGTAACCAAGGTCAGTGTATTACTCCGCGTTCCAAAAATAACCGCTGATCAAATAATCATTTTTTTAAATCAGAATATCGTTCTGTAACAAAGTGTCGAGCGTTATTAATTACAATTTTAATCATATTGAATTGCAAATCTTTATGTTTTATGATATCAATATGACATTAAGTTGTTATATACAAGGAACTACATTTGTTTACAACGTAGCCTAACAGCTAACACCACACACAATTCACTTTCGATATCAAACTATCGAGTCGATCACGAGGTGCACATTATTTGCTTCTTTGTTATAATATGTGGTTATTTCGTGACGAAATAACAAAGATTACTTGGATTTAAGCTAATTATATACATTAACATTTTGAATGTTGAAAGTGGCACCAAAGAATTGTGAGGCAAAGTTGTTCGAACGCTGGTGAACCGTGAAGTGACTGGGTGGGGCGAACATCAAGATCAACTTGTTCGACGGTAGACAGTGGTTGTATAGGCTGCATTTCGGCCATAGTTTCGGTGCGTGAAGGTGTACAAGAGGAACTGTTGGATTGTTACATTTACTGGACTGAGCAAGAATGAACACTTTTGCAGCTGTTCAACAGATATGTTGGAATAATTGGTTAAGGACTGGACATTTTTGTGCCCTGTTATTGCCATGGTTTCAGTGGGTGGATATTTGTATTTCGAAATTTTTGGACCAGGAATTTGCGAACTGAGTGGTTCGCTATTCTCTTGTGCTTGAGAAAGCCGGAGTCTTTTGCCATGGCCTTCAGCATCTGACCTAACTTGTTGACACCCAATTGTTGACGCAAGAATCACCGGGATGCAGTGTCATTTGTGCGTATTGCCAGGTAGAAAAGATGCTTTGAAGAAAAATCAGATGGATGCATATCCGAGTACAGCTTGTAAATTAACACAGGATTTCTTGGTCCAGACGATTGTTTTCTACGGTCAAAGGGGAGCAACTCGCACTGACTTCTTCAAAGGGGAGCAACAACAGAACCTATTTGCATAGTGTTCAATTTACCTAATACTTGAGGTTTTAATAAAAATAAATGACAAAAAAACACGTTTTTTTGCTACTTTCCTTTGTTTTAAGGTTATTAAGATTGACAAACATTTGAGATTGTTTTTATTATTGATGCACTTGACAAACACAGGTAACGAGGTGCGTGGGAAAAAGTAGTCCCGGTTCGGCAGTTGATGACGTCATTTCGTGCCATTGATTATAGCCTTGCCGTTGATTATAGATGAAATTTAATAAACGGGGCTTTAATCAACCGATTTCGCTGTAAAAGTGGGATAAAATCGCATAAACAATGGTTTATTGTTATTTTATGTAACGATTAATTCTCAATTTGTAGTGGCATAATGTGCTGCTTTCCTTTCCAGCTTTGTGTAGCTATTTTAAATAGTGCCTCATCACGGCAAATATTCGTTTAAAGGTAGTCTAGAACTTACGTTTTATAGCGCAATACATTATCAGCGATCTGTTCTAAAGAGGATATTTATGTCTAATTTATATGACGCCAAGCGTTATACATCCCATCACGGTTTTATGAGCAATTTAAAATGGTATGTCATTCCTCACTTAGCCGATATCCCTCTGCTGCGAGCGAATTGTTAATAGAGGCGTAACAAAATGTAAATTGAACATTAATGTTTCCTGACACCAATCGGATGAGGTTCAATAAGGACCTGGGATGCCAAAACAACAATTTTTATTTCACTTTACGAATTTTAAGTGTAAACGCTATGGTGCTGACAAATGAGTAAATTGCTAATGTGAACCCCCGCCCCCTCCCCCCCACACAGTTTTTATCTAGAGGGTTGAGTGTTAAAGTATAGTATGCGTTTAACCTTAAAGAGACTGTCACGAATGACGATAAAAGAAAAGTTCTAAAATAATGTATTTTTCACAATTATTAGTTTATATTTATTAAAATATCACGACTGGTAGATGACATTATTTGAAAAAATTCATATTTTCAGTATATTTGGTATTAAAATTACGCGATGTAAAATCGAAAGTACATCGCGAAAAAAGGTGACATAACGATATACACACTATAAATAACGCTAGTAGATTGATCATTTTCTATATAAGATATATACAATTCTCAACGCATGCACAATTGGCATTCCTGGGTTTACCACGTGACGATGATGATCAATCTTCTGGCAGTATTTATAGTTACCTGGTAGACATACCCAGTAAAATTTATCACCAAATATACTGAAAATATGAAAACTTAACAACTTTTTTCAAGTAATGTAATATACCAGTCGTGATATTTTATTCAATGCAAACTAATAATTGTAAACAAATAAGGTATTTTACAACTTTTCTTTTCTACGTCGTCGTGGTTGACAGTCCTTTTAACGTATGGTATACAATTGTTAAATGCTTAATACTCGGTTTACATCGTTGAATAGAGAATGCCGCATTCATATCCCTTGATACAGAATTCAATATTTATCAATTTTGGCTAGAACGTCTGACATTTTCTCATTTGATTTCATATTACTATAGAACATAATCTGGTCTTGACAGCTAGGCCGAAAAAACACATTTGTGGTTGTGTAACGTTATTTTCCTATTGAACACAATTAGTATTTATTAGATATATGCTTTATTGGTAGAGAATGGACACACTTATTCGTGAATTCACACGATGCTTTGTCCGAATAAGAAACTGGGTTTCCTCAGTTACCGTTAAAGAGGGATCGTCCACCATGTCAAATTCATGACTTGGTTTATTCATGCAAGGCAAGTCTCTCTGGATCACACTGACTCCGAAAGTTTTACCTCGGACAGTGGGGCGAAGAGAGTTACAGGAGCTCGTGCCTTCAGAAGCTAGCCCCAAAGGTCGTACACTATGTGTGCCTTTTATATGGATTTTTAAATTCAAAACAAAAATAAGCAATATCGCAATCCGGCTTATATGCCGCTTTAAGGCGCATCAAAATAGCATACAAATCGCAAACTCATGAATAGATTAATTTCCGCGCTGTGTACCTTGTTTAATATCGCAAATCAATCGGAGAACGCATGGACACCGGGGATTAATGGTGCGCTAGGGTTAAAATGTTCTCAGATAACATATTCTGGTCAAACTCTAGTAAGATGCACTTGAAGTTCCGTCCCTCCGCTTCCTTGTCTGGTCTTTCTCATCCAAAACAGACCAGAATGTGCACATGGAAATTCTCATTTATTTGCCAAGTAATAAAATTCACTATTTACAATACACTACAACATGTAATTGTACAGTAAAAACTATCAATATAAGTATATCTCGGACACATACAATCCAAAGCTGTCAAACACGAAGGTCATGATAACCCTAAGGCGCACACCTGAGTTTAAAGTACAACAACTGCCCAAGACTTAACCTTGCGATATAGATTGTGACCCAATTCCAAAATATTATTGTGGCTTATAGAGTTGTTATAAGTTCTTTCCTAAGATTTGACCGGATGGAAAAAGTTTTGAAACAGCATTTGACAGGGGTATAGCATTTGCTCTAAGTATTATAAACACAAACCCAATACATGTTAAATGATTTAGAAAATTGAGAGCATAATAATGAGTAATTTCATTTGTCCATTATAGAATGGCATAACAAAAGTAACATGTTTTAGCTTTTTAACCCACAGTGTTTCTTGTCAACAGACAACAGACTAGACCTATCACTAAAGTGAAACAAAATTAACCTAAACTACCAAAAAATACATATCAACTAATATATTATATTATGGCTATAAACTGCAAACAAAATGTATTTCATTTGAAATATGCCATTAAAGATCCAATCATGTTATTTAATGATATACAAGACGCCTACTCGGCTAGCGAACATCTGAGCTCAACCAAACGCAAACATAAATACATGTTCCCTCTTAAAAACGTCCGCTTATCGAAAAGCAATAACCATAATTTATTCAAATTGTAATGTTTAAATTGGTAATAAATTGGTGTTTATCTACATATTTGGTTATCAAAAAGAACTTCTGTATAATTTCATTTACATTTACACGAAATTAGCAAACTCATATTATCGTCGCTTTTATAAATATATATATGTTTATGCTAAGATATTTTTCAGCAAGGCTTACTTCAAGTCGTTTGTCCTTTACCAATTAGCAAATGTGTCGTTCTGCTGCTAAGAAATTATCAACAAGGGCTTCCTTTAAATAATTGGTTGTTGACTAATATATGCATATAGCGTGCAGATCCAAAAAATCAATAAGATTCCACCTACTTCAAATAATTGGTTATTACCAAATGCATAAATACATCATTTTGATGCTTAAAAATAAAATCCGATTTCAAAAGCGACACAGCTGGATCATCATCATCGTCATCGTCATCATCATCATCATCATCATCATCATCATCATCATCATCATCATCATCATCATCATCATCATCATCATCATCATCATCATCATCATCATCATCATCATCATCATCATCATCATCATCATCATCATCATCATCATCATCATCATCATCATCATCATCAGCATCATCATCATCATCATCATCATCATCATCATCATCATCATCATCATCATCATCATCATCATCATTAGTGGTTGTGTCGTCAGCCTTCTGTTCAGGTTGACCTGGATAGGAATCCCAACGGGAGCAGTAATATTTTACTATTTATGTATTTCGTAATTAGTCTTTAGTTCACATGTTTTAAACATCATGTAAAAACTTCAAAATAAACACAATTACAATACAAAATTTAAATGTAATTCTTACAAGAAAAATAGTGTTCAGTCATTGTCATTCGTCAGTACTGACGCACGTTTACGTGCTACTGCAATTAGATACAAATGATGCTAGCTAAAGATCCTGTAAGGATTCTGATGATTGAACGAAAATTTGACATTGAAAAGGGAATTACTCTGTTACCTGACAAATGGCACGCAAAAATTTACTAACCATTATGTCTTGTTCTACTGTCACCGATTCTTTTCATTTAAGCATACAATATCTTTAAATGAAATTTTAATGATTCAAACAAAAAGATCTAGCAACAAAACCGAGTCACGCGTCATCATTTCTACCCATGTATAAATATATTTCATGTGAATGCCTCAATTGAGAATGATAGGTAAAACATTTATAAAACTAATTAAAGAAGCTGCCAAAAAACCGCTCTTTATACGAACGATTAATATAGTAATAAGCCGAGTCTGGGGCGAAATGTGTATGGTTTAATGTTTTCCGGCTCGCTGATCAATTATTGCCATTGGGAAACTAAACGCATAATTAAACGACCGCCTGAATGTATCATGTTGAAAGAATGTTATCACATTATTTTTAAGTTAAAATGGGGGTCGCACGGGTTAATAAACGGGTTGGGAATGTCGTGAATATATAGCGAGACATAATGGAGAAAATCTCAAAAATCTAAAAAGGCTCTGGTATAAGAATATTGTTTATATAGTTTCATATTTGTTTGAAAACTGCTTTATCTCTATCGAATTTAAATGTCAACACTTTTTTTTATTTGGACCGTGCTCTGTGAATTGGGGGTTTAATGCATGTGCGTAAAGTGTCGTCCCAGATTAGCCTGTGTAGTCCGCACAGGCTAATCAGGGACGACACTTTCCGCTTTCATGATATGTGTCGTTTAAAGAAAATCTCTTCGCAGCAAAATTTAAGTTGAGGCCAATGTATAGTAGGAACGGATTTTTTATTTGTCGATATTCATATACATGCTACATTAGAACAAATATATACAACTATTTGATTACGGAATATGAAAAAACGATAAAATGCTTACTTAATATTTGCGGTAAGTCGACTTACGTTTGAGCATTCGCACTTATAACGTGCATATTCGAATCTGCTGTATACTTTATTATTTTGTGGTTTTGACAATCTGCTGAAAAATTATATTTTTAAATACTTTTTTTCAAAGATGTTGTAACGAAATGCATTGAGACCAAATTAAGTTGAAATATCTAAAACAAACTCGTATCATCGCTCGATCAGCTGAATGTCTTCTTTGAAATTTCAAAATAACATTATTAGGGTTTTTCGATTTCTCACATCTAACATCACACTATTTTGCTTACCCAAGCGTGCGACCTATAAACCTGAACATTTGATTCAATCATTGCGACAGCATATCATGTAGAAAATATAATTAAAGGGTCGTTTAAAATCGATAAAAAAACGTTGGAAATAACCAGTAGAACTCTGCAAATAATTATCCACATCTTTTGTCAAACATTTTGAAATGGGTTTTCTGTTCAGTTGTGAACGGGTGAATAGTTGAAAGATTAATGTCTTCATATGGGGAAAAGTTGAAAAGTATTTGTTCGCACGGATGAAATAAATTAACGTATGTTCAAATGAGGCCCGCCCAGAAATTAATTCCAGGACATTCACTGTTGAGTGGTAAATAAAACAGATTTGCGCCGTTCTTGTACGATTGTTTAATGTATAAACGAACTGAGTATATTTTTAATATTTTATGAATGACAAAACAAAATAAAATTTATAAAAATGGGACCGAAAAGTGTGTTAGTTGAGTTTTATACAATTGCAGACACTTATATGGTGTAATTTCAATATATATATATATATATATATATATATATATATATATATATATATATACTCTGGCACGAGTTGTCATATCATACCATATTTTATTAAACGAGTTCAGGAATTTTGTTACTAAGCGAGCCTTTGTCGAGCTTACTAAAGAATTTCATGGACGAGTTTAATAAAATATGGTATGATATGACAACGAGTGTCAGATCTTTTTTATCACATGCTTTTAAATTAGCAAATTAAATAAATATTTACGCAAACATAATGATAAGTCCCGAATGTTGTTTACATTTCGTGACGTCATTTGACGTTGCAACGTCATTTCAGCAAAATAACAAAATGCGATTGGGCAATACTGTGAAACCATTATTAATCGTCAGGCATTAATTTTCATAAATTTCGTCAGTCGACCGATCGGCGAATTTAAGATCCTAACGAACAATCATGCTCTATGTTTGAACAAAAACAAATACCAAATTGAACAATATTTTAAAACTATACCGTAGACATGAGGCATTAAATTCCAACATAATCCATGCACACATTCACTGCTGTTTCGTAATCAAGATTAATCCGGTTTTGACACAAAGGGATGTAGATTACACAAGGTACTTAACTGACACGTGACACTTCTTTAAAACGCGTGTGCATTACAGCTGTATCGAATGCGTTGACTTCGTTTATGTAGAATGGTAATGAATTAGCGCTAATTGTTTATAACTTTATTACCCATTAGGTGCATTGTGTTTTTCAGGGGTATTGCATATTAGCCATCACGCAGCGAATGCCGATGAAAGACAATAAACCAAATAAAAAGATGACGATGTGTGATCAACATGCGTATTTATCACAAATTAATAATGAATATTTTAATTGCTGTTTGTTGTTTGATTGTTTGCGTTTAACCACACTTATTACTATTTTATATGTATCAATTTATTTATTTTTAAATTATTGACATTATTGATTTATATACCGGTAGTTTACTTTTTAAGAACAAACACACACATAGAGTTTCTAATTTTAATGTTGATATCAGAAAAAAAGCATTTTATTTGAAAAAAAAACACACTTAACAAACTGGAACCTCTTTCGTATAACACAAACAGTTTTAAAACGGTATTGACAGCATTTTAATAAAAATCATACCAACTAGAACACATACCCAATTGGCAATTGGCTTCGTTGTTACAAACACTCGTTAACGGTTATTCGATCCCACTTGTCCGCTAATCATAACAATGAACGTGTTAATGGCATACATTAAGAGGGTCCATTACTGTCCCTTGATAACAAAAGACTAGTTAATTGGCATGTGACAAACAGGCCCCATATCCTGCAGTGATTCTCAAGTGTGTTCCCGCATTCGTACCACGATTTTTCGCAACTGCGATTGATCGCGAATATGTATTACACACAAATCGGATATTGACTGACGCATTTTTTAAAATTCAAAATCAGAAATCGGCGAATTTAAGTGCTGACGAAATCGTCATTTTTATAAAAATGGCGAAATTTTGTGCTGTCGAAAATAAATGGTTTCACAGTAAACGAAAACTAAGCCAATGAAAACGCTTAAAAATGTTGTATTACACATGTGTAATAGAACAAATATGTAATGGTTGAATTACATGGGAAACAGGGTACAGCATGTGATAAATATATATATATATATATATATATATATATATATATATATATATATATATATATATATATATATATATATATATATATATATATATATATATATATATATATAACAAAGTCTCTATTAGTCTTGTATTATTTAAACAAAAACGCTGTATTTAATTTTTGCCGAAGCTTTCGACCTCACGGTCTTCATCAGCGGCCATTTTTTATTTTCAGATGTTTTATTATGAACGGAAATGACGTCGTGCATTTCCAGTGTCAACGTTGTTTACGCGTTCTTTTATTAATGTTTATTCTTGCACGTTGATGCCATATGGTCGGTATGACCTTAGTTTTGACTTCCACAATTGCTCCATGGTTTTGCGGTACTCGTCCGACCCGTTGAATTTTTCGAGTCCCATTATTTGGATATCATCCATGGAATGTCCGTCTGTGTAGAAATGTTCAGCTACCGGGTCACTGTGCTGTGTGCGAATACGCGACAGATTCAATAGATGTCGCTGGTACAGAGTTCCGCCGGTCTCTCCCAAATACACGAACCTGCGACAAGGACGACATTGTAGGAGCTGGTTGGCGCCTTATGTCCCAGACGGGACCACAGGCGAAGATGAGATGATGAATAAACGGCGAAAAATACCTGCCTCGTCAAGGACGTCGCCATCTTGACTATGAAATGTTGACCCCCTCTGTGTCTGCGTTATCTGTTACTATCGTCTGCATTTGGGTGTCGGACTCACAATTGAGCATCGCTCTTGAAAAATTGATGCTTATGTATGTGCGAATATTGTCGTCACAGGTAAGCCCGTGAAGCCCGCACAGGCTAATCATGGACGACACGTTTCGCTTTTATAGAAATTATGTTGAAAAGAAGTCTCGCCGTAAATCCATTTTAGGCGGCAAGTGGCGTCCCTGATCAGCCAAGGCTAGTCAAGCACCTGAATTTAGTCTGGTTTTGTAAGCACGTGTTTTATATTGTTTGTGTCGATTTGCTAAATATATAGAGAATACTAGGTTAGCGTTGAATACAGTGAAGTTTATGTAGCGAGGCTTAGAACGCCGGGAGCGCGAGCCTTGGCGAGCGCTTTTGGTGTTCAAGCCGAGCAACATAAACTTCTCTGTATTCAACGCTAATCCTAGTATTCTATTTATCCAATTGGATTTTTTTTCAAAGTGACATTTAACATAAATAGATCTTATAATCTTAACAATAATTTTAATTCATTCTTTATAAAAGCGCTTAAAATCTAACGAATGTAACCATGCGTAGTAATATAAATGTATTTGTTCTGGTACGCACAATAGTCTTAAAAATGTTCACACAAAAACTGTAAAACGAGGAAATATAGCACCATATGCCTCGATTCAATATTACGCAGCATGGGAATTGTAACACCTTAACACATTCCAACACTTGACGATTCTAGTTCCAAAGCACATATTGCATTAGTTCAATGAGAAGAATTTCCAATTTTGCATAAAACGGCATATTCACAAGTCTCTGAAAAACAAACAGCGCTAAAAATTATTTTAAGTAGTCATTTACTATTTAATTGATTATGTCCTCTGATTGTTTCATTTCTAATTTAAATATGTGTTCGTATATGCATTTATTGTTGTATTGATTTAAAAAAAACTAAAATGGACGCCCATTCTTAGTTTGCTGTCTTAGTCTACCCTAAAATTATATATGTTTCTTGCATAATTGAATTATCAAAACTGCATACTTTTAAAGGCATTGTCAGAGTTATTTGGTTAAGTTAGAGTCAAAGTAAAGCAAATATATTTATTTTTCTTAAAGTGAATCATCCTCTGAAGCCCCCACTGGGATTCAAACCCAGATCTCTTTCCTCTGGGAAGGAAAGTATTCTTTCTTGAAATACAAGGGCAAGTAAGAGGACAATTAGCAATTTTAAACCTATAAACATATAAACTTAATTTTTCACATAACCTTAGAAACAAAACAGACATCTCTGAATCTGAAATACATTACAGTTACAATTCAGGTTTTAGTATGGTGCATTGTACATGAATGTTCAAGTATTGAATTTATCCTTGGTACACAGAACTGCCTAAAGATGCGTACATTACCAGTATTCAAATATGAAAATATCCCATGTGTTTGTTTTACTATGTTAGAATCCCTATTTTATTTTAATAAAGCAGTTTTTTCCTTCTCCTGAAAATTTAACAAAATGTCAGTTATGCTACTTTTTACATTTAGAAAATGACATGTGTTCGTAATGTCCATTTCGAAAATTTGGTAAAAACATTATTTTTACCAAAGAGGTAGACTTAATATTATTAAACAGTTGATGTATGTCACCTTAATAAAAAACACAAAAATGGAAAAAAGTAAAAATGTATAAAAATGTCAGTTACATGACTTAAAGTCGGCCGACTTGATGTTGGTATATCTTCCCATTTTTGTTATGTGTCGCAAAAAAGTGATAACGAGTCAAAATGCGATGGAATTTATGTCAGATGTGCAAAAAATTTGGTCAAAATTGGTCAAGAAATGCCCAAATTCAGTACAAAGATAGGGCTTTTCAATTTCTGTCCATGGACAGAAATGATCTAAATTTAAACACGCGCGGGTCACATGTAAAACCACGTGACCATTGCATTTTTGTTTACAACGCCATTTGCCACGGAGAAACCGTGTTATTTAGTAGTTCTTCTTTGTTTTGAAAAGCGCTGAAGTGGGAATCACCTGAAATTGGCGCTCACGTGACCCAAAACGTGCATACGTCACAGGTTAATAATAGTCTTGAGGACTCCGTTATGTACATGGTTAGGTTTCGTATTTTTTATGCTTTTGGCATATTTTGGCACAATTTTTGCGAAAATCAGTATGGAAGAGTTAAGCGTTTGAATGTATCTGACGAATACTGATTAATTCTGGTCAGTTGAGAAAACCAAATGGTTGTGAGAAATATCAACTCGGCCGGCTTTAAAACATTAAGTAGACGATATAGCTTTGATACTTTAGGATTAGAGTGGACCTAAACACAAAACTTAACCAAATTTTAAATTTTCTAACTATAAAAGGGGGCATTATTCTGTCAAAAAAAAACAGAAAAAAATGGGTACATAAAAAATGTGTGTACACAAAAATATGGGTACGAAAACAATTGGGTAAGAAAAAATTATGCCAACAAAAAATGCTGAAATAGATTGGGGTCTTGACCACCAAAACGGCTTGGATTTTAATTATGCTGAAATAGCTCGGGGTCTTGACCACCAAACTGGCTTTGATTTCCATAATGCTGAAATGGCTGGGGGTCTCGACCACTTAACTGGCTTGGATTTTAAAAATGCTAGAATAGCGCGGGGTCATGACCACCAAACTGGCTTTGTTTTAAATTATACTGAAATAGCTCAGGTTTGGTGTGTAACATCGTAATGAGGTTCTCTTTCAAGTTTGTTCAAGTCATGCAGAAAATTTGCACTCCCTAGGGGTTACTGTTTTGCATATAAATATAAATAATATGACCATTCTCTGAAACCGCAAGGCCAATTGGTTTGTTACGTCGCATGTCAACCATATAGTGGTTCTTTGCTAAGTTTCCTCAAAGCATGTCTCCGTGGTCAAAACAGTTTGCGATTCAGGGTTCAACTGATTTATATAGATTAATGTATTTGATAATCCCTAACAACACAGAAACCGCAAGGGTCAGGGTTCAATATTTGGTGTGTAACATGTAAGTCTTTTCTTCTTCTAGGTGTGATCAAATCATACATTTGGAGTAAACAATAACCCTTCCTTGTTTCACATGATCAATATTTACTTATTTAATAAAGAGCTAAAACAATTTTATTCTCTCAAAACGCATGGGTTAGGTGATAATTATTTTGTATGTGACATTGTATGGTGGTTATCTCCGTACTTTTTGTATCATGTCCATTGGCTTCAAATTAGCCCCAACAAAATATTGAAGTAAAAGACACAATATACCTAGAAACCTTGATTTATTTCATTGAACATTTTCTTAGGTGAAAGCCGTATAAAGAATTAAATAGTACATATAACAAGGATTTAAATTGTTCTAGTAGAATTACTCTGCTGACTGTATATACTTTACTCGCAACATTTAATTATATATAGAAAACAACTTTTGAGCTATGTAATTGTATATTTTTAAAATAGTATTTTATTTTAATAATTTCGTGAAAGACTCACAGTATTGTCAAAATAAAATGGTGTAAACTTTTGCACATATTATTTTGTTCCTCTCTTATTCACAGTTTAAGTTCAAATGAAAAAATACTATGGAATGTGTTGTCTGTATTATTTTAAGGAGAATCAGCAATGACATTTTCTTGGATATATAATAAACAGAGAGAGCTATATAAATGTGAAGATAATAATAACCCTTGGAACACATACATAGAGCCAATTGAGCACATTTATCAACAGAGCCTGAAGCGTGATAAATTTTAATACTTGCCTTCCTTGCAGTACAAATCCTGCAGTATGAAAACATTATGTACAGTTGATAGAACATCATATTTCAGCTAAATAATAACTCATTTTTGAAAAATACATTAAGATGTATCTCTGATTTACAAAAATGATCAAAAAATTAAGAAATAAATTCCATTTACTTTTTCATGACATTTTGAAAGTCAAAACTTTGGTTTCGTCTGTAGAAATTCAATAAAATGAACTGATCCAAACAAAGGGACGTAACTTGGTCAAACGTTACCGGAAAAATGGTTAAACTGTTGATATAAAAATAGTTATACAGTTTAATATATGGAAAAATGTTTTGTTTTAAGTTAATGATGAATAATAAGCATGTTAATTTGCTTCTGTGTCAAGGAAAATAATTAAAACTTTCTTGTGACTTTGACGGACATACGAACATCCGGACCCAATGTTATTTTCTTCAGAAGCTGTGTTGCATCCTTTTTTTTCTAAATAAAGAATATATATAGGTGGGTGGGGAATGGGATTATTGATGCAAGTACCAGTGGTTCAGTCCTCATGTTCATTATAAGAAACGTAAAGTAGTACTTCTTGGACATTTTCGGGATGTAGATTTTTATCTATAAAAATATTACAGGATTTACATTTTAATAAATACGCATATTTATTAAACCTACCCAAAACTTTTTAACACACCGAAAGTTATCGATTGTGACACCTCATCATCATTTGCAAAAACTCTAATTATGTTTGATTTCGTATCACATAATATGGGCATGAATTCAACAATGGTGTTCTGAAGATTAACTTTTCTAATTGCAATTGTTTCTGCTCCGTTTTTAATTAATTTGATTTTAAAATATGCTACATTTGTCTCGTTGTTGTTAATGTCCGCCATTTCGGAATTGCAATATGAAAGTCATTTGTTTAATACTCACCGATTGGCTAATAGCGTGTGGTATTGGCTGCAATAGCCAATGAAAATCGCTGACGCTTTACAAGTCGACTTGGCACAACGAAACAACCCGTATTATAAACCAATTTTGAACAACACTTTCGGCAATCTGCGCATTTTTTTTCTAGTTTTGGATAAAATACCAGGTTGGCGGGTGAAAAGTAAATAAAACAAACGAAAGTGACTTTCATTTGTATTTGTATTTGTCGAAAAATAGGGTCGGGCGCTCCCGTAAAACAAATAATTAAAAAATGCTGGCCTTATAGTAGTCTATCGTTTTCAAATATGCGTGATTTCTATTAATGCCAATTACCGTTATTTACATTGTAGTCCTACAATTTATGTCTTTACATATTTAATGTCATTCCCTTATTGTTTCGCGCTATTGGAAAACCGTATAAAATTAATAATGCCTTTCACGATCACGAACTAACCGACCTTAAACTCCAGCTCCGACATTCTGGACCAAATAAATGTTCGGTTGTCAGGAAGGTCCAGTTTACTGACAGGTTAAGGCAAAATACAATGAACCACGCAGAAAAGACTTACTTCGCGTAACTTAATAAGTACAAAAATGAACGTTGAATTCAAACAATTTTTTATTTTTTAAGCATACATTACATTTTTGATAACCTCGGCAAAGGCATGCAAACTTCTTAAAATCGTAAATCATAACATACAGTATGACATTAAAGTATAGTGTCAGATCCTGTATACATGTTTTTAAATATGGAAATCTAAACAAAATACTTAAGCCAGTGGGCATCTTTAACGATACTATCATACCACTAGTATCAGCAGCTTTTTTATACAGGTACATCAATGTTTTTGGTAAATACATTAAATAGCTACTAAACTCAATTACTAAACTCGATAAGGGTTGCTATTTTACAAGATATTTAGGAGGACCGTTCACCTGTTGCTATGTGGAATTTCACTTTTTGAGATAAAATATTGAAATCCGTGTATTTCTGTCTGTCAAAAGGCAATAAACTTAAATAACATTACGCGGTTAAGATTGCATTTCATGAATACAATAACTGGCACTTGACTTCAGGATATCATAAATGTAGTACAAATTATAATGTTTACGAACAAACGCCGAAACGCGTCGGTCAGTGTTTACAATTAGTGGGAGTAATAACCTTTGTTGACCAAGATGTCCGAACTGTAAACAATCACACACAATATGAATATTGTCTCAAGATATTGAAATGCCAAAATGAAAGCGATACAGAAATGTGTTAACCGATGCCCCTTTTTGTCTGAAACATACATTCAATGAAGCTTTCATTCGTTTAAGGCGCAACCAAGTTGTTTGTTTTCACTTACATGTCCGGTACTATTTTTTATGCCGATCCTTTTTAAGGTTTTGATTATAGCTTTTGCATATATTTTTCCTGTAATGTCATGATTAAAGTGGTAACTAATGTGTGTATGTTTAACAAAAGTAACGAACATTTTTCGGCTGAACTACATACCAACCTTATTTTGGAGATGTTAGTGGACACAAACATAATGTTTTTATGGCCTTATTATTGTTCACGACTCACGACACTCAGTCTCTGTGTGTCGAGACAACCAACAGTTAATAAACGAAAGCTAATATTTGAAGTCCATCTTATTACACCAGTGTCACTTAAATCGTTTACAACAGTTGTGGTAAACTTAATGAATATTCCAACGTACGAATATTTGATTGATAAGAAAAACCAGATATATTGCAACTACAGGTATCTTTTTATGCTGCATGTTATAAATTAAAACATTCTTTGTTTTTTGTGTGTGTTTTAAATGTATGCATTTTAACTTGGAAGAATATACTTTTTTTAATGAGCTTCTCTTTAGGAAAACGTGGCTTAATGCATTTGCGTTATGTGCCGTCCCAGATTAGAAGTCCGCATAGGTCAATCAAAGACGATATTTTCTGCTTTAACTGGATTTTCGCTAAGAAGTGACTTTCTTTAAACAAAATCTATGATAGGGTTATGTGCATCGACACTTTACACACAAGCATTAAATCCGTGTTTCATATCGCGGCATAAATATGCATGTCTTGCGTTGTCATTTCGTTCATGCGTTCATTCGTTGTTCTTCGTCTCTGTGATCTCATGTCATACCGTGGGTTCTTCATCTAAGTTAATCATAGTATGTGAGTAATCTATCTAAATTTTGCAAAGCCGACATTCTTACAATCACATGGTTTATGTAGGATTCTGAGTGCGATTATGGTATCTAAAATATCCACAATGTGCTAAGAATTCTGTTTTTAGTTTTTTCCTGGCATGCGTTACGAAGCACAGTGGATTGCAAATGTTTTATTGTATCTTTGTGTTTTTTTTCAGAATGTGCACAGTTTCATTGCGAGTAATGGGCACCCGCGATCGACCTAAACGCCAAGCTGCAATCCTCGTTATTGGCGCATGTCTGATATTCGTCTGGGCCCTCTATTCAAGAAGCAGCATACAGGTCGGTTTGCCTGTTTATTCTATGGAAAGGCAAGAAGGAGTTCTACTCGAACAAATTAAGTATATAAAGTCCATGGACGAGGTGAATAGCATACTCGAATCGTCCGCTAGCAGCGGTAAAACATTTAGTGGAAAACCCATTCGAAGATTTAATCCAAATGATATTAAATTTAGAAACAAACGGTACCCAGACCTACAGGTGGATCACGGTAAAACGTTTAATTGTAAGAGATGGGCGGTCCTTACCACAATATTTACTCCGCCCTCCGAAGCCGTTCGCCGTTTCATGTATATGAAGAATTGGTGTGTTGTAATTGTGGGTGATAAAAATAAGCCAGATAAATATGTGTTGGCATCAACAATGACTTTTCGCAACATAATATTTTTGAGTGACAGTGACCAAAACAAAATTAATTCAAAGTTTGTTGAGAGCCTGCCGTGGCGAAGTTTTGGACGAAAAAACGTCGGATATTTATATGCAATCGCCCACGGTGCTCAAGTCATTTGGGATTTCGATGACGATAATATGCTAAAATTTTGGATCGAAGGAGCTAGTCCATCCGACAGATTGTGGATTGAAAACTTCTCGGATCTCAAATTAGATAAATTCTATAGCATTCCACTGTCTTTAGTTACTTCAGGAATACGTTCGGCATCCACTGGTAGTGCACAGCTCTTTAACCCGTACCCAATACTAGGGGCGCCTAGCAACATCTGTTGGCCACGCGGGTTCCCTCTAACACTTATACGTAAGTCCTCAGATCAAGGTCACTTCAAGGTGAACTTGGTTGAAGAAAACATAGAAAAGACAGTAAATAACATTGGCGTCCTTCAGTCTCTTGCCGACCATGAACCTGACGTAGACGCACTGTACAGGTTAATACAGGGTACGCCATTTACTTTCAAGCGCCCAGCAAAAGATTCTGACAATAAGCGAATACATTTGCTCTCCAAAGGAGTGTACAGTCCGTTTAACGCACAGGCCACTCTGCATTTTAGAAATGCGTTTTTAGCTCTATATTTACCCGTAACCGTTCCTGGCCGGGTTTCGGATATTTGGAGGAGTTACCTAGCACAAGCTTTACTTTCTCTTCACAACATAACCATTGGATTTTTACCAAGACCTATCGTGGATCAGGACAGAAATTATCATTCATTACTCGGCGACTTAGAATCAGAATTCGCTTTGTATACTCAGACTAATGCTTTGGTAGCGTTCTTAGATGAATGGCGAACAAACAAGACTATTTCCGGTGACAACAGGTTGCGTTCATTGGAGGACTTATTAGAGGAATTGTATATAGAAACGTACGAACGGGGATTTATTGAGATTGATGACGTATTGCATATTCAAAATTGGATACTGGCTTTTGGATCAGTTCGTTTTAATTCTATTACTACAGAAAGTAGGAATACAAATCAGTACAAACAAGTTGATGGAAATATGATCGACCGCGAAATAATAAATATTGATGTAGGTAAATCAATTATCGTATCAGAAAGTATCGAACCGAATGAGTGCAAAACTATAAAGAATCGGGGAACTAATGTAACATTTTGGACCTCTGATTTGCACGATGGGACACGGCTGGACTCGCCCTCGCTGTTGGCATCACTGGGACAGAGGTTTGTTGTCGCGGGATACAAAAGACGTCAGACGCCATATCCGGCGGTATTCGACCGGCCGGGATTCATCATCCCAGAGAAGATTTCCAACGAAATTTTAAGTTATAGAATAAACACTCAGGCCACCGATGATTTCATGAACAAGAATTTTAAGTTTTATGAAAATGACTTGCTATTTAAAAATACAGACGCTTTCTATTGTTCATTTTACGCAGCTATGTGTCAGATTTGGATGCCTTTGAATAAAACTAAATCCATAGTAATGGTAGCAGGTCATAGGTATAACTTGGGGAGGTGTTCTGTAGAAAGTTGGACTAAGCTCAATGAACAGCTTTGGGAACTGTTTAAGCAGAACAACGACCCAGTCAGAGTAGATCACAAACATATTATTGCTGGCGCAAGTCGTTACGACAATGAATATTTAAAGCATTACACAGGATTAAAGGATTCAATACAACTCATTAGCAGTTTTAGCGGATTTTACACTGATGGTAATACATTCAACCCTACTGAACCAGAAATATTATTTGTGTCATACGGTGCGATGTTTGCTAATATCACAGTTAATGTCGTTGGACTACGTAAGAAATATCAACGATATCAGCTTAGTGATCTCGTTAAGCACAAAGCCATCATATATGTGCCTTACTCTGTAATGTCTTTCAAACTGACTGAGTTCTATTCGCTGAATATTCCACTATTCGTGCCCAGTGCAAAGTACTTCAAAACCAACGGAAATTTTGGATCTGATCGTACTAGCACCACGGCGCCTTACTGCGACAACGACCCTGACCTTTGGTGGAAGATGCCAAGTCACCCCTCCAGCCCTCACTCTTACAATCCAAACGCTGAATATGCTGAAGATCCGGAAGCTGAAATGTACTGGCTACAGTTCAGCGACTTTTATGATTGGCCACATATACAATACTTTGATGATGTTAGCGATCTCAATAGAAAATTACAGACTGCTGACTTTCTTGCCATACATAAGTCGATGAAAGCGCAGAATGAAATTCGAAAACACGAGCTTCTTCAGCAATGGTGCAAACTTATACCACAAATCAAGAACATATAATTTAATCATGTGATCCAATTATGTGTAACACAAGTATCATTATTTTTCAATGCCACACAAATATAACTGTTGTTTTTTTTAAGTTGCGTAGCGAAATCTAGAAACAGATATCAGACATCATGCTAGTTTTTCCTTTTTATATTTTTATATGAATGATATTAAAATGTCTTGCATGAAAAAGTTCTATGTAATTACATTATGTTACAAATATAGATCAATACGCACAAAAATAGCAAAAATGTACACGTTTTGTTTTATAATTTTCAAATTCAAAGTGAAACGATTAAAACTTGTTATTGACACAATTTGGTGAAATAATTCTATGTGCTACCTGTTTTTAAAGTATATGCCGTTAAGGGGCATTACACATAACATGTCTTCACAAACTAATTCCAGTAATTGTTAGTAATCCCTCATTTATTGTTTACACGTCGTTTAGATACTCGTCGTTCGGATAGGTCAGGATGTGGCGTATACATCGAAAGCTTTATTGAAATGCTTTGGAATCCGTTCCTTGGGTTAGAACAAGTCCTAGGTGTATTGTAGAGACTTGTTCTAACCAGGACTAGAGAGCGTTTCAATAAGCTTTCGATTCAGTCTAGCTAATATAAAAGGTTTAAACTAAAGTATATTTGCTTGTATCGATATATTTCATCCATCATAAATCCATTTTATACTTTTTACCTGTTTGTATCAACACATCAGGTACTTCAACATGGACTTTATTACAATTTTGTGGCAGTTTTAAGTATTAAGTTAACATATTATTTATGTGTTTATGAAATCAATGCGATATTAAAATGTATATTTTGGCAAACATGTCGCATATTGTCATTTGCATTTGAATATGTTGTTTTTGCATAGGTACAATCATGAGAAACATTTATGAATATTAAAGTTTCGAACGTAAAACGACCTATGTTTATTTCTGCTTAACCTATTTCACGTCATGGTGATTGTATGTGTGTGTGTGTGTGTGTGTGTGTGTGTGTGCTGTGTCTGGTACTTATGTGCTATGTAAGACTAATTGGTAATTGGTCCATTACCATAAAATAAGGACCACGTGTTATAGATAGTGTTGTTCCATATAGGAATATTTACACTTTCTTTTACTTGATTTAAATATGGATCATTGAATTAATTAAACAAGCTTTAGAAATAAATGCATTCTTCAGAAACATATATTTGTTTATTTGAATTATTTTAATTGATCTTTTCTTGATATGCTTCAGTGGAAAACTTTACTTGACTGTGTGTCAAAATTGTCACAGTTTTAAAACAGTACGCTGCCTTTCTATAAGATATAAATACCGATGTTAAAACTCATTTTAAATTTTTGTACGTCGCTGAATACATAGTAAACGTATTTTATATTTAATTTATGAAAATTTATGCACCAACTTCTAGTTTTTACATGTAAATAAGTTTAATTGTATAAGTGCATGTATCATATAACGTATAATATGCTTTTTCACATTTTAATTGTCGTGAACATTCTCTTTACAGTATATGTAATCATAATTGTTTTTTCAATATATAACTGATTATGAATTATATGCTATTTTATAAAATATGACCGTTATAATGAACTATTCAACTTACCAAAACATGTTTTACAGTACTGTTAATTTTCTTTATTCCGCATAACACTATGTTTTTGTCGTATAAAGCTTTATTATCGCATTAATCATAAGTCATCAACATCATCAACAAGATAAAATTTCAGTTGTCATGAATTCATAACTTGTATATACTGGGTTTTCTATATATAAATTTATTAGGGATGGAACCGAATATCCGAATATTCAAATATTCGAAACTCGGCCGAATATTTGAATCCAAAGTTAAAATTCGAATATTCTATTTCTATGCAAAGATACTTCCAAAAAAGTTTTAAGTGCATGTACAAAGTCGCAGTTTTGGATTCCATTATAAGTCATTGCTTAATAACAGCTTCCATCAATGAACGAGATGATAATTGGCAGACTGGATGGTATAAAGAGAGGGACCAAAAGTCGATTTACTATCAATTCATACTTATGCAAAATGTACAAACAATTTTCTGAAAATCAGTCGAAAATGAAAGTAAATTTGTGTAAAAGATTTACGTACATTAAAAATTGTGTTTTGACAGGTTTTTCAACCTCAGCGGTCAATTGTACAAACAGTGGTTAATATTAACTAAAGTAACTTGATTAACACAGTTATTTTACATGGTTATGTAACCGCAAGATATTTGTTTTTTTTATAAACGATGGTTACTTCGTTGTAACCTAACCATTGAAATTTTTTAACTTACCACAGTGAAATTACCAACAATGCAACCCTGAAAATGACGTCGTTTTTGAGCAATTTGTCAGACGAACATTGTCCAATATGGCCTCTGACTCTGTCACAAAGAAATAAGCGAAAAACGGGTTCAACCCTTTAGTGACCGAGAGGTGCACGTTTTTAAAAAACTTAATGAAAGAAAATTTTCATGAAACTTGAAGCAAACCAAAGCGGCCACTTGTTACCTAATAAGTAATGGACACCATGCTCGTTGTAGTCAGAAACTTGGTACAAGACATTATTTAAAGACCCATTAACACTCAAAATCAACCAATATTTCGTAAAATATTTCATAAAATAAAGTTAACCCATACAAAATCATTGTTCCTTAAAGCAACAGCCAAAATGTGAACGCTATATGTGGTCTTGTAACATAGATTTAACAAGATACATTGTTACCAGACCACATCTAGCGTTGAAATTATGGCTATTATATACGGAAAACTGATTTTGTATGGGTTAACTTTATTTTACGAAATTATTAATGAAATATTCGTTGATTTTGAGTGTTAATGGGGCTGTAAGAGGATCTGTCTGCTTATGATGTCAACGCATTGAATCGCAAAACTCATTAATTTATCGGGATTATATAACTATTGTGGTTAGTCTACAATAGCGACACGGTAATTCACATGGAACGAAGTAGGGTGCAACGAAGCAATACAACGAAACGAACACATAATTTTTTAAATATGTTGTCACAAGATTTATTATCGTATCCCGGGTGAATACAGTTTCATGCTTTTGTACATAATTTCATAAAATTTATTATCGAATCCCGTCTGTATAAAGTTTGAAGCAATAAAAGTGTGCGTTTTGCAACACTGCGTTTTGCAACACTGCGTTTTGCAAGATAGAATCTATATTTGAAATATGAAATGAGTAAAATAGACATAAAATAATTCTTTGGAACGAAATCACTTGCATTGAGTATCAAATTAATTAAAGTTTGTATTTAAAAAACTAATATGTATTTAATGTTCAGCTCATGCCATTAAGCATTAAATATTGGGGACTTAAAATGATAACTTCATTTGTTTCAAGTTACCGAATTAATATACGTAACATCACTAAAATTATGTTTCAATTAAGCTTTATATAATTTAATTCTTACATCATTGACAAGTCTACTTATTGCTTTGTTCACTTAGCTTACTGTATCTTATACATATAGAAGAGTACAGAAAACAAAACATTGTTTAAGCTTTGAAAATGCTGATTTTTTTTCTCGCGATTGGTTTACCTTAAATCTTAAATGCAGTCTAACAGCGCTGTCTACGCCTAACATACCGGTAATGTTGCACTCGAGAAGAAGAAGTTAGTTGTCAATAGGGGGCAATAAAGGGATTAGCGATGGTAACTTTTAGCCAGACAGAGCTTGAAAAGCGAATTTTATTGAGAATTTATAGAACGTATTAACGAATATATGGACAAATTGTCTCATATCGGGACGCCGGAACAATCACCAAACTGGCGGGACTGTCCCGTCGAGATATGGCATGTATGTTTTAATTCCGTTATACATATATCATATCAATGATTATATAATCAGAATTTAGTTTCTCAAATCCAAATCAAATAAATCTTTCTTAAATGGTTCTTTATTCAAGAAAAAAAGCGAAACCAAAAGCATAAATATTATCGATGGAAAGTAATCTAGATCAATTATAATTATTAAAATAAATTAGAATTACGGTAATGTGATTTCCGGAAATATCTTTCATCTAATGAAACTAAACAGTATTTATTTAAAAAAAGAGCATAATAATCAATGATCTTAAAAAAATAAATACTCTATCCTGTTTTCAAAGCCGCACATAAGATACGATTTATATTGGCATTTGTGGCAATCAGGAATAGTAATTTGCTCCGGACGGTCATAAATTCGGACATTTTTATAAAAGGTTTAAAAATCGAATATTCGAATATATTCGAATAATGACAAACGAATATTCGAATATAGTTTCCAGTATTCGTTCCCATTCCTAAAATTTATCTTTGATGTGAGTTGTATTATGCTGTGCACTTTTCTTCTAAATTGCTTGTATATTGTTCAAATGTCATAAATTAGGGTCAACGTGTGAGGCTAAGGCATTTATAATGCATATAATTTGCCATTTGTTTATTGATCATCAAATAAATTAACATTTCTTATAAAACAACAACTTAATGCTTTCAAAATTTGAATATGCAGTTATCTTCCATTATGTTTCATTGTGTAACACTGTGTTAACATTTAAATATGTTTTAAAATTCAGTTAAAGGCGTTTTTATTTAATGAGCGCTCTAAACTTATTTCCGTATAATTGATTTCATGGTTATCATCTTAGATATATTATTTGAACAAAATACACAAACTGTGAGGACGATTTGAAATATATGGAATTAAAGATTTTTTGATATTTTTTCTTTTGTGCTAATTAGTTTTGTATCGAAGACATATGAGATTTTATCCTGCCTCTGTTATAAACATTGACCGAATAAAGCAGGGTCGGATAAACTAGTTGATCTCCGGCAGTACCTCACGTGACCGCGATCTAACCGTATAACGTATTCATACGCGCCGACTAAACCGTTATAGCTTTTGACCTTTCACAAAATGTACATGCGAAGGTTCTTGCCAATAGTTTTGTAAAAACAAAATGATCTTAAAGTAATAAATGCGTAAAATTTACGCAAACATATGGCAATGAAGTAATCAATTTTGCCTTTAAATTTATTTACACATAACCTTCAATATACGGCGTTTCTTTATATAAATATAAAGGTTACACTCCACTAATACACACAATATACTATTTCAGTCGTCTGCATTTTTTTTTCAAAGAAATATCAATTAAAATTTTAATAAAATAAAATAACACTATATTTGAATGGAAAAATGTCGGACTATATTGATCAAATGTATTTTGATGTAATTTGGAAAGATTTAATGGCTGAAAAAGAAGAAAATAAGGATGCAACTGTCAAAACTAAGGAACAAGATGTTGATAATAACATGAAGGATGAAATCAATAAGGAAAACTCTACAGGCATGGTGAACATTGAAAATGTAGGTCTTAACAATTTTGAAAACTTGAAAACAAATGTCACTGAAATAAGTCTATCTGATTTTCAAACAATGTATGGCATTGATTTTAATGACTTTGACTGCCATGAGCCCTCCGAAATTGACCAGATAAATACCTCTCCAGTTAACAAGCCCTCAACCCTCAATGTAAAGGACTGTTTTAAACAACTAACAAATGATGAAGTAAAACAACAAATATGTCAAGCGGAAAACAAGAACACTCTAAAAAAAACAATGATTGATGTAAACAAATTCAAAAGATTTTTATTGACAAAACAAGAAAAAAGGGAAATACATGACATAGGCCCCGATATGTTGGACGAATATTTGGCAAATTATGTTCTTTCAGTTAGAAAATGTGATGGTTCGGAATATGAACCAAGCACAATAAGAAACATGATCTCAAGCATTGACCGGAAACTCAAACGCAACAAATATCCTGTGCAAATAATGC
Organism: Dreissena polymorpha; assembly: GCF_020536995.1. NCBI lineage: Eukaryota > Metazoa > Mollusca > Bivalvia > Myida > Dreissenidae > Dreissena > Dreissena polymorpha. The sequence goes on from NC_068361.1 coordinate 26,013,169, forward strand.
AAGAAACCAACACCAATCACTTTCAGCTGACAAGGGATGCTTTAAAGGCAAAACAAAGAACTCTTAAAAAAATGGGAAAGGGAAACAAACCAAATGCCACAGATCCAATAAGTGACGAAGAAATTGATATACTCTATGACCGTGGAATCCTGGGCGGTACATCGCCAAAGGCTTTATTAAACACATTGTGGTTCAACAATTGTGTTTCACTTGGATTACGAGGAACTACGGAGAATTATAATTTGAGGTAATTATCCCAAAAACAGACACTTATTTATTAAATATTATATTTAACTGTCTTATTGCAAAGTCAAGTGTAAACTTTCTGCTGAGACTTGAACTCAGATATCCCTATCTTTATGAAGACAGGTTGTTCTCCATTGGACTACAGAACTGATTTTACAATTTAATGGCTTTGCAATAAGTATTAAATATATCAGCAACAACTATCAGATGTATCATGATCACAATATCCAGCAATTAAACTATCCTTCTTTTATAAAGTACCAGAAAATGGAACTTTCTTCATTAAAAAACCCACAATTATCCCAATTTTAATGCTGTAAAAAAATCCCATTTAATAATTTTTATTTTTATATAAATGTAACATTTTGATAGTTTCCCTATGCAGCTCTTTGGCTTGAACCTAAATCAATATAATATTGACAACTTGAAAGCACTTATTTAACAATCTTTAAGTCTTTTGTAGCGGCAGTCAAAACTAAATAACACCAATTCCCGATATGAATTCTTTTTGCGATTTCAGGGTTTTTTAACAGATATTTTCCTGTTTGGGCTGGTACCGGTACTTTTTCCAAAAGAGCAAATAAAATCACTGATATCTAATAAGTTACAATTAAAATAGAATAAAATTAATCAAACTCCCACGGACAACATCTGTCATTTGATGCGTCTCAATAAAATTCACTATTATGTATTCGAAATACAAAAATATTCAATTCTTCTAATAAAATAAAACTTTCCATTAAGAAGGGAATTAAAAAATGGAAAAATATCTATAATAGTTACATTTAAACGCTGCTAAAAAAATATTTAAATATGTTTTCCTAGATCTATTATAGATTTCAAAACACAATTTATTATTATTATTAAATAATATTGCAAAATAATTGCAGTGAATACATGATTATAATAACAAGAGATCAGGGCTTTTTTTACTTCTGTGAGAATGGCAAATTTTCCCAATTTTGAGAAATTTGCGAGTCAAATTTCACAATTTTGGGAAATTCGCGACTAAAATTTTCACAATTTCAAGAAGTTTGCGACTAAAATTTTCACAATTTCAAGAAGTTTGTGGCTCTAATTTTTACAATTTTAGAAAGTGCGCGACTCATTTTTCACAATTGTCATAAGTTTGCGACTCATTTTTTCACAAAATGAGGGGGCCAAGGCCGCTTCACAAAAACAGGGAAAAAGCCCTGAAGTTGAACCATTATAAACATAATTTAAATGATTGCAAGTAATTAAACACAGAAAACTAACAAGAGCCAACATACCCGTTACAAACTTAAATATTTTTTAAAATAATTTATCCCTTAAAAAGTTTTTAACTTTTTGTTTAAGCGAACACCTACAAATACGACCTGAAAACAGATGCAAAGTTTGGTTTGGTCAGGGTTTTCATAGGTTTTCAGTGTTTAGTCATACTGTTTTAAACTAAATTTAAACAAGGTTACCTTACTTATCAGGAAACAATTTTCACTTACAGATGGGGTGATGTTACTCTTCAGAAAGATTCAAATGGGGTTGAATACCTTCAACTTAATGAAAGGCAGACAAAAACTCGCACAGGCGATATTGTGTCCGATATCCGGAAAGTAAGGCCTAAAGTTTGGGCGACCAGCGACCCACAGAGATGCCCTGTGAACATGTACAAACTTTATGCTATTAAAAGACCTTTAGATTTTTTGAATCCTGAAGATTCATTTTATTTGGCCACTAGAACAATTCCTGCCACCAATGAAGATGACAAATGGTTCACAAAAAATAGAGTAGGAGAAAAAAAACTTAAAAAAAATATTGAAAGTTATGTGCGAAGAGGCTGGTCTTGACAAAAACAAGAAACTTACTAACCATGCAACACGGAAGACATTAGTCTCAAAACTTAGGGACAATGGTATAGCACCGACGGACATTATTCAGATATCTGGACATAAAAACATGCAATCTGTCCTGAATTACTCTTCACTGTCAGAAACAAAACATCGCCAAATTTCTGAAATTTTAAATAAAACCAACAATAAAAAGATGAAAAATGAAAGCATGACGACCATCACAAAAAATTGTACCTCAACTGATGTTCAAGAATCACTGCATCTCCAACAAAAGGAAGCTTCATTTCTCCCCGAAGCAACTGACCCACATGTTCGTCCAGTACACGTCTCAAATCTGCCATCTTCTGGGACTCCCACCGTGACAGCAGCTTCAAACGTCTCCGTAAACTTAGATGGACGAATCAATTAAAGCGTCCAATCCTTATTTGCAGGCGCAACTGTTAATATCCACAATTTTTCAGTTTACATGAAATAATTCACGTGAAGTGTAAACGTTACTGCAACTCACTGTTCATCCGTTTTAATAAACACTTGTTTCAGTCAACGACCTTGAACTTGAACAAAAATTTAGTTTTTGTTTTGATATTGATTATTTTTCAACTTCTAGCAAATAAACATATTACATTTTGAATTAATTTTTCATATTTATATATCTTATATATATATTTACCAAAAGAAATTATTAAAATGACAGTTTAATGTGGAACTATTTTTTACGTGTCACAATCGGTAGTTATTTGGTCGAAAGGAATGTTGTGTACATGTTGGAGGCCCGACTCGAATAATTATTGTGTTATGCCGATTAATCATTTGTCATTGATAAAATGTGTTAAAGACACAAATTAAAATGAAGCAGGATAAATCGAATACATGGTTGGTGCCAAGATGGAGAAAGTTTATCCGGTTCGGCCCGAAAAAGAAAAATAGGGCTCGCTAAAGCTCGCCCTATTTTCTTTTTCTAAGCCTCACCGGATAAACTTTCTCCATCTCGGCACCAACCATGTATTCTCTATGTGCTTACAGATACTCCGCTCGACTAGACTAACATTGGTCGCTATTCGAAATAAAGAACAAAGACACATTGTTGGTTGTAACACATTACTACTCTTCTGAATCGATCGTGTTCATATTGGTTAATTTTGTCCCGTTGTGTTACAACCTGCGTTTTGTTTTGTGTTTAAAAACACTCGTGAAAAGTAAAGGGAGACAATTCAGATGATTAGCTCTCAAGTTAAAATGCATTGCTTCCCTTGCACACATGGAAAGTTAGCACGATCACACATGTAAGTAAAAAAGAAACAGATGTAAAACATAAATATAGATTAGATCACTGAACGTTTAAAATGTCTGATGTTGTATTGTAAATCAAAACTTAAAAAAAGTATATTATTTATATGGCATAATGTGCTTTGTTTATGTAATTTAATTGACAATTTCGTGGAAAGCGTTGTTTATATTTATGTGCATTCACATTCATAAGTGCACATGGCGTATGTGGGGAGAGGATTCGGCTGTCCTGTAAGAGCAGTGGTTGATACACGCGCTTTTCAGTTGGGAGACCCGTGTTTAATCCCCGTTTCAGGAAGCATGTGACACGTGTGGTAACCATGTCGGAGAAGTGGGGTTTCCTCCGGCCTCCGGGTATTCCGGCTATCCCCAATTCCACAAAACAATACCACACCCGAATTGATAATTGTTCAATATCAACTTAAAAGCTGGAAAGTGCAATTATCATTCAGACTAGTGAGACTAGATAGTTAATTAGGTTGGAGTGCTTTGGCCGATTTGGGGTCCATTCATAATGTAGCATAAGGCGCGGAAGAACTTTAACACAACACTAGCCAACAACTTGCAAAAAGCAACACAGCAAATATCGTTGTATATTGTCAGTTGTTGCATGGGATTATCGTTTAACGATTTGTTTAAAGATAATAACGCGATTATAAACACAATGTTACTTATGAGCTTCTTGTCAGTAATTTTACAATATAATACTTCTACTAACATACGAGCCTAATCTTGCGAAAAAGGGTCTAATGTCATATGCTGCCAGCGTAGCTCCAGATCACCTGTGAAACCGCGCAGTCTTGACAGTAGATAAGTCTTGCGCCATAAAGTAAGCAATATTTCGCGACGTCATTGGCGGGCAGAGACGCGGATCCGCTGGCTGGTCTAGCCGCCCATGGCTTAAGACCATATTCCGCATGACGCGGCTCTATAATGTTTCCTGCTAGATGCACCATATTTAGAGCCCAATTGAAATGCACAGCAAATATATAAACCCAATTTCACGTGTTATTTATCAGCATAGACAGGGAGCCACAACGCGAGCACCTATATTCTGGGAAACACTGAGATCCATCCATAAGTAAAAACTGACCACTTTTCTCAAAACTATTGTCAACTTTATTGAAACCCTGGATTTGCACATAATTCTGAACATGTATGGGATCCGTAAGATTGAGAAAATTCATTGTTTCTACTAATATCTAAACACGTAATGTTGGTAATTCCGAAAAACTGTTTTTCCTAAATATTTTACTGTACAAAAATTACTTTCGATTTTAACAAGGATATTACATGACGGAAATCATCTTTATGTCTTAAACAAGTTTTTAATTTAACATTTAATTTGACGATAATTTTCGAATATGAACGGATGTAGCTAATCTTACCGGAAACTCAACCGCAATACCAAAAGAGCGTTAATGGTTGGCACTCAAAATCGGGTTATGAGGATTTTTTTTAACCCTTACAATGCGGGAACCGAGTTTTGAAGGTCTTTGCAAACAGTTTGGATCCAGATGAGACGCCACAAAACGTGGCGTCTCATCTGGATCCAAACTGTTTGCTATTCTGATAGTAATTTTTGAAAAAAATTCGAAGAAATGCTAATTGTAGAAATTCAGCAGACGACATTTTAGCAGACGATAAATTTCCCAACATGCAAAGGGTTAAAGCGTAGTAATCAGCAAACCTTTTCAGGAAATGTATGTAAGACATTGAAACAAAAACACAAGTGGTATCGACCTTTCAATCTTCAATGTCTGACGTGTCAAAATCTGGAATTTAAAAGACGCCAATATTAAACACTCTTGTGCATATCCGAAGGTATTAATTATAAAAGGCCATTATGTAAAGTCGCGATCAAGGACCATTACGTTGTATGACACATTTACCTATGAGCGTCTCCATTCCCAATATGTATCCTTTATGCCGGGCGTTTGGGGGAAAACAATCTATCAATTTAACGAGCTGCTGCGTTGCTCATGGCAGATCTTTCCCCATGTTGGGCTCGAACCTTCAGCCTCCCGCTGCATAGACGAACGTCCTGGCTACTTGACCATGGGGTCGGCCATGAGGCCGCTGTGTTATATGTGTTTCTTTTAATTGTTCGCTATTGTGTCCACCATCAGCTACGTCGGACGAAACAGCGAAATGTTCTCATAACATACATAACCACTGTGCAACCGAACGCCATTGATGTACCGTGGAATGTTGAAGTCCATTGCTTAATTACGACTAAGTGAATATTTCAAAAAGTAAAAACATTTATTAAATTTACAGATCATGTCCGATCAATAAATAATACTTTGTCTACACAGTAATCTGCGGTAATAGTATTTTTTATCAGAATGTTTAACCTGGTGGTAAAATAGATCAATGAAGATCACAACAACTGCAGTTTAGTTCTTATAATTAATGTTTTAAAGTAAAATAATATGGCACGCGCGTAAAACATCAATTTTACGCCATATAAGCCGTTTTTAAGCTACTTCATTTTCCCGTTTTGAGGAATAGCTTAGTCTCTTGCTACTAATTACGTTAAATAGATTTAATATAAAAAGATCGAAAATAAAAAATCGTATTGAAAATAGTTACATAAGTAGGTTTTATAACGATCATTGTCCGAGTAATTCCTAATCAACTTCTGTTGGAATTTTCATTGCAATGATATTATATAAAATGTGCATATGTAACTGAGTTATGAATGCTTGAAGATGTGCCAAAATAGCTTTAAACTGTAATTTCAGTAACTGTACTTGCTAAAACTGAACTAACGAAAAGGTTCAGCATCACGAGTTAAAGAATATAGACTAATGCATAATATTTTTTTTATTGGTTATCGGTATATCGTTATGGCAGTGCTGTCATATTATTACTTCTTATTTCTCGAAAACTACCAATGCATTAGTGTAAACGGGATTAAAGAATAACAAGATAATATCTCAGCATTGACCGATAATTGAAGTAAAAATGTTCCTCAATTTCTTTTGATAGGTATATGAGCGACCGGTTTTATAATTGCAGGATTTTTCAGCAATTAACTCATGATACTATATATGAGCCGCGCTTTGTGAACAGGGGTTTTAATGCATGTGCGTTGACTTTCGTCCCCGAATAGTATGTGCAGGTCGCACAGGCTAATCGGGGACGACACTTTCCGTTTAAACTGGATTTTTGCTAAGAAGAGACTTTCTTTAAACTAAAAAACATCATAAACAGTGTCGTCGCTGTTTAGCCTGTGCAGTTCGCACAGGCTAATCAGGGACGAAACTTTTCGCCTAAACTTGATTTTTGCTAAGAAGAGACTTTATTGAAACGAAAATTATCATAACAGCGGAGAGTGTTGTCTCTGATTAGCCTGTGCGGACTGCACAGGCTAATCTGAAACGAAACTGCGCACATATATTAAACCCCCTTCTCACAGAGCACGGCACATATATATATACGTTACATTCTCCTCACAAGGCAACATTCCTTTTGGTGGCATTGAACAAATCTTTGAGAAAGTCCTAAAAGTTTATCAAGGACAATTTGCGTTTCCGTGACATCAATCGCGGACAGAGATTTTGCTATCATTTGCAGACTGGACTAGGTGTGATCTTGCCTAAAGCCAGCTATACTGTTATCAACTTAAAAGTATTTATCCTTTGCACTTCGATAGACTATTAAATGACAGATGCAAGCGACATCAATTAGTTTTAATAACGCTATTATTAATCGTACATACGAAAGTCTGCCCTGCCAAAGTACAATTGCTTAAAAAAGCATGCTTTTGGATTAGATTTGCTCTAAGATACAAGACGAAAATACGTAATGTCAAACAAGTGTATAGATGATGACAAAAAAGGCTCTGTGATTGCGAAATTGAGCATTAACACATATTCAACATTCCTTGCGTAAGGCATTTAAGATGAAATTGCATTGTCACTAAAAATCATTGATCGTTTTATCAATTATAGATTTAATTATTTATGAGTTTATGAATATGTATTTAATAGATATTTAGACCGTGGAAAAAAAAGCATGTTCATAAATATGCACATATATGCGAAAATGTTTGCATGTAGGCATACGCATGGGTTTAAGCCTTTAAGCATAATTTTGTTTTGGCAGGCTTATCTACTTATTGCTATTCAATGGGCGTGTATACACTCTGTACATATATGGTACGGCAAAGCATAGATTTCTGTTTTAATGCCAATACTAAGAAAAAAAATGAAAATCCAAAGCCAGCCAACTAAAATACTCTTTATTCGTTCAAATACGTGTTTTGGTTGTAGAAAGATAAACGCCATTATATTGGAAGATTTACAGCTGCAATGATGAGCGTCTTTACCGTGTGTACCCCTCTATAATCACTAGCATAAAATAAATTAACGATCATTGGCGTGTGGTAAATGCTCAGACAGAAAAACGTATGCACTTGTCTATTAGAATCGCAATTACAATTGTGTCAAATACAGTTTATCGAAATATTAAATAAAAAATAAAAATAACATAAAGAACTCAGAAAACCGAAAGTAAACATCGCACATTATTTGACAACCCCAGACACGTTCATTGACACATTTAATTAATATATTTAAAATCGCGTAAAATACATCTATTTACCTTTTTAGATATATTTGTTTTTATTTTCGTATTGAACCGGCCCGGTGCATATTAATACTCGTTCTCTATAGCATGCTTCTGTGTGTTTATTGCTTTACAGCAGAAGCAGATTGAGCAGAAGCATTACTTTCAAGACCTTTTGTATCATCAATTGTTTAATTTTGTTTAACGCCAGAAACTGTTGTGGTATCTGCATCAGCTTTTACAGCAGCACCAGCACTAGCAGTAAGAGAAGCAACGGAAGAAGTAGCAAGAACATGAGTATCAACATGATCATCATCATAGCATAATCATCATATCACGAATACAACCACTGCCATTATATTGATCATCGTAATTACACTTCTACCACCATCTTCTTTACCCTCACTGACATCATCATCAGAACCATTAGAATCACCATCATCATCATCGTCATACTAGTTATTACCAAGATAATTATAAAAAGAACGAGGTTTCCATAAGTTCAAACTTAATCACAAGGAAAACATAATATCATTCGAATCTTTCATAGCGTTACATCTCATCTGATCCATATTAACCTTTAATTAATTCAAACATGCATAATTTCATTAAATAATTAACATATATTTGCAATGAAGATGAATACAAGTTAAAGTAAGATGTACTATGAAAAATAAGTATGTAATGATGCATATTTATTTCGAGAGGATATTTCTTTCGTGTACATCAAATTCATTTAATAGTATAAAACACATCCTCTTTTATGATTGAGATAAATAATGAAATAACACACACATTACCAGGAGAGAAATTATTGTTAAAATACGTTAGTTATGTGTTAAGACAAACTTCAAGTGTCTCGTTTACTATTCAAGACATTCCATACGACACAGCATTCGACTAAACAATTTTTATGCTGGGGTCAACGCTTTTGAACGGCCACTACAAAGCATTGTTAACCCTCAACAGCTCATTTGTCCAATAACCACATAAGGACAAGAGCACTTCCCTGACCCAAGGGGAAAGTCTTGTCTCATTAGTACAGACATTGAATATATACGAATAAAAAACCCATTGCAGAAATAGAATTTAATGAACGACAAAAACGTATAAGGGAGTATTGTCAAGTTGAGAATTGTTTTCTTGTTGTTTTTGTTGGCAAGTAGCCGTTCGTAGTCATTTTTCGTCAAGAGGCAACCTTTCCCAACTCAACGGTAAATAGTTTACTTAAATCGACCGCCATTAAGGCCCTTAATGGCTTGAAAATGTTGATGGAGGTGATTTTCTTGTTTCAAGGGATACCTAACTTGCATATATATATATATATATATATATATTTGTTTTATGACATATTGATAGTGTTAAAGTGACTTGGCCACGCGCCCAACACCTCTGAACCAGAAGAATCATTGTTTGCATTTACAATGGTCCCGGCCCGTAAGCGAGGCATTGGTTCCTGGCTTAGACGAACAATAATTTTATCGCTTCCACCGCGTGTCGATTTCATGCAGACTTTCCAACTGTGCAAATGTCAACTTGTAAAATTGCAAGATGTAATGATACGCGATGACTAATCTAGACGGGTTTACATGCTCACAGTGGAAATCGGCAGTTCGTTAAAGTTACTGTTGCAAATTTGTATACTTTAGCATTCACCTTTGTAAAGAAGCGTTAGAGTTGTGACAAAGTTTTGTGCATTGTGTATGCGATTTAAAAATAAAAGTAAATGTATTTTTTACATTTTGAACATTTACTTTTTTTATTCATCAAACAGTTTTAATTTGACAATGCACAAAATGAACATTTGAAATTTCTCTACCTTAAAAATTAAGATTGTTGAAAATCGAAACATTAAATATCAAACATTGTTCATTTGAACGGATATTATTTGACATGTATGTATAATCTATAATTGCAACATGGAATATATCATCTGAATACCCAACACGTGCAACATTTCTGGTGATAAATAATATTGGCGGTCTTTCCCTTCCATACAACTAACCATTTACTTTTCAAATGAATACTCTTTGTAAACCAAATTTCTTTATAACATTTATCTGATGGAAACGCAAGAAAACAAAAACGCATTTAAAGTCGTTAAAATTATTGAAATGTGGTACTTATTGTTTGTGTAGCTTTTTATATGTGATAATTTATCATATCGTTTGGGTAATTAAAATAATTTATACATCTGTTTTCCTATTGTCACTAGTTATTTACGAACAAAATCATCATTGATTGTTTTTACAGCTGGTAATATGAGAAGGGAAAAACCACAGTGAATCTTGTATATGCCATGCTTGATAATCAATCTGGACTTCACAAAAGTAAAGATTCTCATTCTAATTTATTAAACCATTCGATATGAAACGAGATTAGTGTCAATTTTAATTATTTTACAAATAACAGTTCACTGCATCTAAAATTGAGCGCGCCTAAGTGTGCTGTTCTTACTAAGTTATATGTTTGTACAGCTGAATGCACTGAGCGCGCCTAAGTGTGCTGTTCTTACTTAGTTATATGTTTGTACAGCTGAATGCACTGAGCGCGCCTAAGTGTGCTGTTCTTACTTAGTTATATGTTTGTACAGCTGAATGCACTGAGCGCGCCTAAGTGTGCTGTTCTTACTTAGTTATATGTTTGTACAGCTGAATGCACTGAGCGCGCCTAAGTTTGCTGTTCTTACTTAGTTATATGTTTGTACAGCTGAATACACGTGATAACAGCAAATGAAGTTAACAGTAAATTGCATTGAACATGTGCTTATTTTTAACAATACTTTTCCTAATAAAGATTGACTAAACAACAATATGATCCTGTTTAGGCAAACTCATCATTACACAAGTGTGTTCACTTAGATAAACCTCAAACATGTTTGTCAAAAGCCAACAAGCTTCGTTTTCTGTCTGCATCGGCTAACCTAATCCTTCACCTTCAAAATGAAAAGACCTTCAAAATGAAAAGACCTTCAATATGAAAAGACCTTCAAAATGAAAAGACAGTGATAAAGGGTGTGATCTGGTCTTGATTTTCAGCGTTTTGTTTATATAAGCGCCAATTGCCGTTTATTATCTTAGATTTTGCATAATTATACATACTTTCTAACCTTATGTGAGTATTTATCACATCTAATAAAAAATGGTAATTATATTGACCGCACAGTAAACGCACACCATATAACAGATAGCTGCGTATTTCACTGAATTATAAACGTTCATTAACTAGTTCTAAATTTAATATTTAAAATACTTTAGCTTCATAAAGTCATTTACCGGTAGATAACATACATACAAAGAAAACAACTTATAATCGTTGAGCAATCATACATTTCGTTGTGTGTATGCATTCTTAAGTTAACCTCAATTGCGCTTTCGTTAACAGGCTTAATCACAAAACCGTTGGCGATAATGTTTTTTTACCATCTTTAAGTCACAAGCACACATCTGAAGATTCCGAAAATTGTCTTTTAATTTCCCAATATAGATTTTACAATTTGTCTAGACAGTTTCCGACACGCAGTATTGGCTACGGTTTGTACTTCGCTTATACGATTTGTTCGGTCAAGGACAATTGTGTACGATTTATTATTATATCTCCAAAAAGCGTCCTTGACGAACACCGTATGCTAATTAACGTTTGAGTCTGTTACCACAACTTAAACATCGTACTAAATGGCTTCATAGATCGTTTGGAATTGAAGCACGTGCCTCTTAGCACGGGACTTTAATGCTATAGCATTAAAACCTCATCAAGAAGCATTTTCATTAAGTCATTAAAACCAAACATAGCGGCAGAGCTATGAACCCCAGTTGAGGTATCCACTTTCACCAACTAGCACACATAATGAGAGGAAAGCATTTCGATGTACGTCATTTTCTAAAACATGAATCTGTTTGGGCTTTGCTGCATGTGCACACATATTCAATAAAATGACATAATTGAATACACAGTACTAAAACAACATTAGAGAGTTGTAAGTGGTCATTTTATTTTCATGTCGAGTATTATTCATGTTTATAGTGTTTTTTCTATTTACACTCTTTCGGAGTTTCAGCAGAGTTGTATAGTATATATGAAGCAGTGGAAAAAAGGTAAAAAAAGCTATATGTAAACTTCCTATCCATTAAAACAATTATTTTTGATCTCATAGAACCAGTTGCTTTCATTTATTTTCGTTAAAAGTATGTATATGTTAAAATTGAAAACTCAAGACATTTTCACACGAGTGTGTTGTCATCAATGTGTTTATACAAACCTATTATTCTATGTAAGATGAAAACAACACAGTCTTCATAGCCTTGTTACACTATAACATATTGCCACTTTGCGGTACGCGATTTGAATTTAAACGAACAGTTAATATAGTCAACAAGACAGTAAATATATTATGTTTTGTTTTATTCTTTGGTTTTACATTGCTATGAGACGCATATTTTTATAAAATGAGTTTGGAAAGTTATTTATCCCATCAAACATATCATCATAAATCTAGCATTTCAAAGATAAAAGATCGCTTCCACTTAACGGTAGTATATTTACTTTCTCGTGCATATTCAGATACATTTCTTGTGGTTTTAAAGTAATTCTCAATGCTAATAAAATCTACGTTGATTGCTGATACAAATATTAAATTACTCTCAATATTTACCAAAATATGTATTGAAAGTTAAAAATAACTTACATGTCAAGGTAGGGAAATATACAAGTGCTAAATCGTGGGTTGTGTTATGAATTATTTCAATAGAAAACAACCAAACGATTTGTAAAACATTTTTTTTCATAGCATATATATGTGGTAACAAGCTTCAGACAATGTAATAAACATATGGATGCTTTTTTTGCAATCAAGACAGAACCTTAGCGCCATGGCTTGTAAGGGTGAATATAAGTGTACTGTAAAATAAAGCACCTTTTGTTTGGTCATCTGCTTCACAAGCTTTGTTATGTACCTTCATTCTTAAACAAATTTTATCCTTCTTCACTAATTTAAGTAGCATTTACCTCAATATATTTATACTGACTTAGTTTTGAAAATTATTCTATGCAATTCGGCTATTCGAAAGTACCTCGAACACTGATTACCAAACATTCCTCCAGACTCTCATATATGGACTTTGGAAATAGGTTAATCCCATGTTTAGATCAACCTTGACATATGCAGGAACATATTCGGTTCAGTATTTTAAACGCACATTAGAAGATTTGCTTCTGGCGGGTTCGCTTGTTTGTGCAGACATACAGTCTACTTTTGCAGTCTACTGCATTAAGACTGAAACTAATACCACGGACATCAATATCGAATGGCGAGTTAGTTTTATTTCTCAAAGGATGTTATTTAACTTTCCCACTTTCACAACTGAATTGTATTAAACAAGTTTTAAGGCGCAGATGCAATAAAACAACAATATCAACATAAGGACTGAAGTTATTACTATTATAACTAATTGCTCATAATTGCTACTAAACTGAAGTTCGTATACATGTTTTCAAAAATAAAATAAAATGAAGATTGTATTGGCCTGGTCGTTCAAATCAACTTGAATTGAAAACTGTTAATGATATGACATTTTTAGCGTATTTTCTTTTTGAGTTACTCATTCATTAAACAAAAACACCGCATTACATAAAAATACACTGTATTATTAAAACAACATATTTTTATACATTTATCTTACAATTATACTTATGCGCTATTTTTATTGATAACTTTGAAAGGCCAGTGCAAAGCATTTGGTTCTAAACCATGTGAGCGGTATGCAAAACCAGACACTTATTCCAGAAATACAGTCATAACATGCAAATACAATTCATATCTTGTTAGTTTATGCTTTAATAAGCCTGAATCGTTTTCAGCATGACCTATGCAAACCCAAAGAACGGCTATGTGCGAATACAAAGGGATTATGAAACGTATACACAACTTTATCATGACATAATTTTATAATTACCCTAGCTAGTCTTTTGAGGCAAATGACCAAATGAACGATACATCCAACACGACATAGTACCGTATGTGATTAAAGCTGAGACCACCGCGTTTGAACAGTCAATCAAAATAATTTGGGGTTTAATTCGTTTAAATTATTTGATGAACCTCACACTAAATTTTATCAATTTGTGCCAAAAAGGCATAATATGTCGGATTTATGCTCCACAGAAGAGAATTTGTTATACAGGCGAAGTTAAGAGACACTAATTATTGATTAATTCAAGTAATTTCGAATCACTTTATAAATAACCGAACGAGTTTTGATTTGCATCGACGGTATGCATGATAAACAACAATGTAATAGAAAATAATTATTGCAGACAAGCGAAGTTGTTAAATGGGCAAACTACTAGTTAAAGATATAGACATTAAATAATAATTAAACATGTGTGTATTCCCCATTACAAACACATTGTGGATTTCTAAACGCCTTAGTAGATAAAGTAATAATGTGAAAACATACTCGACATATCAGATACTTATTACAGACAGGTGAAGTAGTTATATTTTTAGTTTTCATAACATACGTTGATATCTAACCGCGCAGTAAGTAGAATATTATTAAATGTTCCCTGTTTGTTAAACTTTGCCATTTCAAACAATATTTAAAATATAGTCAAACAATAATGATTTACAATAAACCCTTCTCTCTTTATGATATGTTTATTATTTGAGGTGTTGTTGGCTGGAATATTTCGGATCTATTCATTAAATGCAGTTAAATATGATAATACAACAAATACATGTTATTACGCTGTCTTCACCATAATGATAATAATGCATTCAAAGAACTCAATGCCGATTAGAATTTTGCATTTTTATGTGAAGCAAACTTACAACAATAGTTCAATACACAACTGTAGCATAATGTTCGGTTTTAAAAGTTGCATAACTATATTCACTTAACTCGTTCAAACTAAGTTATGAATGCATTTTCGAAAACAGGGCATTACTATTTGATCGGAAGACATATTCTTTCACATAATGGACGAACTATTTATTTAGCATACGTAAGTGTTCTTCTTATCGCAATTTCTAAGCTCCTATTCAGTGGGCTAATGTCGATAACAATAAACAATTCCGTCGAGATTTCGTTCAGGGATTATCATGAATCTTGTTATTATATAGAGGGTATGTAACCGATTTAGTAGAATATGGATTTGAATTAACCAGTAATCATATAAAATGAAAAAAATTACGAGTGGAACATCAAATACATATATTTTTTATGATTACGATTACGAATTAAAATTATACCAGTAAATCCAACAATTTATGCTTACAAATGAATATTTTTTGTATTTTGCTGAAATAATGAAGTCGTAAAGTAATACAAACGATGTCATTTCATATTTTTCTATAGACAATCTCAGAAATCGAAATTCCCGGATTATAGCTCCTGGTAACTCGCATGCGCCGCCATTACGGTACTGAATAACAATACTGGGACCTTACATAGGTACCTGAACAATAAAAGGTAGTAAAACGATTTTATTTAATATATTTAAAGATTTAAATAGTTTCTGTCATCGATTTGATCATCAGATAATAGTTCAAACATACAAGTTCGTCTTTTAAAACACATATTTTATCAGTTAAATGGTGATTTATCGAAACAAAGTTCATCTGAACATTTTAAGAGTAATAAAACTCAGCATGAATCAGGGCCAGATTACATGTTACATGCATTAGAAGGTGACGCATGGTATCTTATCTCCATAAGGGCATCTATAGATGTGTAGAATGTGGTGTCGAGGACATACCAATTAACACGTCGCCCACGTAGGGAATGCTTTTGTGCCTCGATCGCATATGTTTTTTTTCTCAAGACCACCACCTTGCTGAAATTGATAATCCATAATTGACGAAGAAAAACATCACCTATTTTGTTCGAGTTTTATTTTAAATTTAAACTTCAAAGTGAACATTTAAAGCCACACACCTTGAAATGAAATACGTATAAATAATAAATTAAAGTATAAATAAGAAACATATTTCATCAATGCCAATTAGAATATATATGGTGGTTACAAGGTAGAAATCCGCCTTTCTGGTCTTTAAAACTTAAAATAATCGCGTTTGTCGAAATGGATGTATACGTCTAGAAATCTTACTTTCGGTTTACAAAGCGGTACCGTTTGAAAAATAATACATTACTTGCTAACTAGGCTATAGATTTAATTTTATCTATGCAAATAAGAATATATCTAGTGGTTGCAAGGTAGAAATTCGTCTTTTTTGAGCTTTAAAACTTAACAATAATCGCGTTTGTCAAAATAGTCGTATACGTATAGAAATCCTAATTTCGGTTTTAAAATTTAAAAACATAATAAATAACTTACTAACTAGGCTATAGATTTAATGACAAATTTGCACACATTCAAATTGCATCTTTATGTTTTGATTAACATGGATTTCATTTCAAGGTGTGTGGCTTTAATAAAGATATTACTACGTTTATGGAATTATCGAAAATTATAAAAACCATTAAAGTTTACTTAAGGCTCCATATGTGTCATGCTGAACAATTTTATCGTAAAGATATCTTTGATGAAAAAAATATAATGAAACAAGAAAATAGTTAAGTTACTTTTTGAGAATAACACAAAAAGATTCTAAGCCTTTTATACAACGATTTTACCAATTTTATAAATGTTATTTAAATACAAAAATAATAAAGTTAAAGGCAAAAGCAGATATGCACTTTTCCATAAAAAACTCTTTGCCATGTTTTGACATCTTATACATTTTCGCTTATGAATATCTCCTGTACTACTTCATGTTAAATCACACAATTCACAAAATTCATTCATTTCGGGCTATAGAGTTTTGTTTTAACTTGCAAGCGATTTTTAAATACATATATTAATAAAAAAACACTTATTTTTTTTTATAAAAAAGTTTCCCTCTACTTGAAATCTCACTGAGTTTGGCTTATAAATATTTCCAGACCAATTTTAGTTAAAATCACAAACTTATTTCGGCTATAGATTTTGCATTTCCTTAAAAAATAATATTTAAATAAAATATATATTTATTTCGAAATAATACACGTTTAGAAAAATAAAGATATGTACTATTCAATAAAAAATGTCTGCCTCGGTCCTGAAAAATATATGTTTTCTTAATGAGTATCTCCGGAACTATATAAGACTTTTGTTTAAAGAAATAATGATGTTTTAAAAAATGGCAGATATCTGAGTTTGTAACGAAAGTGTTTATCTCGGCCATAAATCTGTCTAAGTTTCGCTAATTAATATCTCAAAAGCTATTTACGCTAATAATCACGAAGTTTACTTCAGACTTTATATGGTGATATAACCTTTAACATTATATTCGAATAATTAAATTATATAAAGAAATAATTGTGTTATAAGCAAAGACAGAACTTACAGGAGTACTTAAAATCACCAGCTATTTCGGTCTTAAACATTACGTGTTGTCACTGAATATTGTTGGAAATTTTTCGTGTTTTATTTTTAGTTCACTGTTATTTTTTAACGATGGGAAATATACCTAATTAATGTTTCCAATCTTTGTTTATTGTTAGACCTTTGAACGCGGTAGTCTACCAGATTATTCATTACAGTAATGGCAGCGGGTCACGTGAAAGCCCATATGGCGGCAGTCAATTTATTATTTCTAGGATTGTCTATAAACCACCGGAAAGCATACAATAAATGTATAACTTATTTTACATTTAATACTTCACTATCGGTTTCTTATTATCTTCGATTTTTTTTTTATAATTTTAAAATTAGTAATTTTCTCCAGTAGATGCGTGCAGGGTTATAATGTTTAAAAATGTTCATATTATGAAATAAACTTAATAAAGTAAGTCTATTAAAATTACAACATAAAATGCATATTACATCTGCAATACTGAATACAATGTTTGTATAACTACTGAAAAATAAAGTATATTATTTTAAATAAATATTCACACGTGTTATATTTTTATAAATAATTTCTCCGACAGCTGTATAAACAAGTTTGTTTAATGAATGACATATGTTAAGATTTTGTATGTTGAAAACAACAGTCAGTAAAAATCTGGTTAAGATGATGATGAGTTCATAATGATGTCAGAGTTCATATAAAATGTATTTATGTTCAGATTAGGTTTTATAAATTGTTCTTCTTGTCGTCCAACAACATTTAGGACAGAGAGACACGTAACTAATCCTTTCGCATCCATGAATTATTTAAGGATAACATTATTGTTTCAAAGCCGTTTGTCTTTCTTTCTATAAAACATTTCTTGTTTTAAACACACAAAAATAATATGCTGATTGGTTTTGCTTTATTGAGCCTCAGACAATTACAATGAACTCGCTCTGCGTTTTACATGTACATTAAAATATTTTCTTGTTAAATGGTACAAATATTACATTGCTTTTTTAAGAATTGTGGTGCATCGACGGTAATATTTATTGTCAATGGAAAGCTTTGTTATAATTTTGGGTCAAAAATGAGTTTTGGAGCTCCATTAAAACGGTTAAAATTACAGTTTAAATATGGTTTGCATTTGTGCTTTGGTAACACTTCGTGTGTTTATTGTTTGTGTTCGGTGACAGAGTATACGGTTATTAGTCGATGTGTAGAATACAGATAATACTGCACAAACCACTGACTCATCAGCTGGAAACGGCCTATCATCAAGTGTTTCTATCCTTTAATCCCAGGACACAGGCAGTGGATCCGTAGTGTTGGCCAAACACTAAGGGTCAGTGGTTTAGCGTCCAGCACTTCTCCTCTCTCATCATCCACAGCCAGTTGGATGCTCTTTCTGCAGCTTGTCCAAGTCTGCCTACAGCCCTCTTCCTGTCACCTCCCTTGATCCCAATGTTGCTGAGCATTCGCCATACTGATTGGTCTGGGAATCCTCTGCACCTTATTACAACGGGGAACAGCCAGGCACTCCAACCACGACTTTTACACTGTTCTTGTAGCTCAGTGTACTTTGCCATTTTCCGCTCGTAGGCCTCATCACACCTAGTCTCCCAGGGTACAGTGAGTTCTATCATCACCAGTTTCTTGTGTTGTGTGTTCTGTGTTTTAAATGACACTGAGGATGAAAATCATTTTGTTTGTGTATGCCCTATGTATAATGATTTTAGAAAAAAATACATAAAAACAACTATTATATCAAACCATCTGTTTATAAATATTTGAATTTGTTAAAAACGGAGGATAAAATGGAACTTATTAATCTGTCACTGTTTGTCAAAAACGCGCTATCTATACGATCAAGACTGATAAATGATATGTCATAATATATTCATCTTCTGTAAACTTATAATGTATGTAATATATTACCAACTGCATTTGTAACAATCTTATTTTAAAAACCACGAGTTATGCTTTCTGTGGTTTTTGTGTGTATCTAACATATTTTTTCTGCTTATTTATTTTTTGTATAAAATCACGTGACAATATATATGTGCGATATATATATATAGACGATGTACTTTGTATAAGTCTTGAATAAAAAATCTGTCTGTCTGTCTGTCTGTCTTCTTGTCCTTGGGAAACCATATAACTATGTCTGGTCTCTGTGTGGTATGGACTATGTCTGGGAATACCAGCTGTTTTCCTAGGTCGACCTTCATCTCTCAACGCTCTGATTCATCACGGATAGATGTTGCTGCGGTTCTTGCCTTCTTGGCAGTTTGTCCTTCCTTGACGAATTTGATTGTTGGTACTGCCTTCTTGTTGGTAGGTCTTGTCTTCCTTCTCTCCCGCTCGAGTATGTCTGCTAGCTCCTTGAGGACCGTGTACTGCCTCCATCTGTAGCGGCCTTGTGTTAGCGCTGTCTGGCAAGATGGGAGGGTGTGCTGCATGGTTCCTGGTTTGTCGCACAGCTGACACTTTGGGTCTTTCACTTACCCCCATCTGTGTAGATTGACTGAAAATGGCAGCAGATCATATACGGATCTCAGTAGGAATTTGAGTCGTAGTGGTTCGTAGTGCCAAATGTCTACCCATGTCAGGCGTCGTCCTGTGGTCTGCCATTGTGTCCATGCGCACTGCCCTCCAATCCCGACTGCTCTGGTGCGCCTGTCTTCCTCTTCTGAAAGCTTGATCTCATGCTGGACCATTTGGCTTCTTTCTTTCTTACCGGCAGTGCTCCAGCGTTGTGGTTTTGTACTGTCCAGGCATTGTCTTCCTATAGCTGTGGTGCCTACGATATCTATGTGTCGTAGCCTGCTTTCTGCCTGGGCAACTGCCTGGCGTGCTGACCACTTTCGCCCTGTGCGTGTTTCGATGCTTGCCTTCCATATCATGTCAGCTGATGACTCTTTGAGGGTTACCACCAGTCTTCCTTTGGCAACCTTGAACTCTTTAACTAGTGAGGTCATTGGGAGTTGAAGTTGGTTGGTTCTGCCATACAGTCCAATGCTGGTGTAACTAGGAGGGACACCAAGCCATCTCCGGAGATGCCTTTTGATCACCCTCTCAATTCTTTCAACAGTGGTTGTAGCTATCTCGTACAGCATAAGGGGCCACATAAGCCTAGGTAGAAACCCATGTTGGTAGAGCCATGCCTTAAACTTGCCTGGAAGTCCTGTCTGGTCTATAAGCTTCAGGCCATCTTGGAGCTGGTTTTTGACTCTAGTGATGTTGTTAGTGTCCTTCAGGCTGGCGTCGTACCACTTGCCGAGGCACTTGACTGGACTGTCAATAATGGATGGAATGTCTTCCCCTTGCACCTGTTGAGTGAATTGTTTGGTGACCTTTCCCTTCTTGATGATCAGGCTCCTTGACTTCTTGGGTTTGAACTTCATTCTTGCCCATGTGACCGTGTCCTGTAGGGCTGTTAGTACCCAGCGGGCCTGTACATGTGTGGTGGTAGTGATGGTCAGGTCATTCATGAACACCCTGCTGGATGGGAGATGTATACCTGACGCTGTTTTTGTTCATCTGGTTTCCCTCTTCGCGGCATTGATGATCAAGTTCATGCCCATCACGAATAGTACCACTGAGATGGTGCAGCCAGTTACTATCCCCTTCTCTAACCTCTGCCATGGCGTTGTCTGGTCACCGATTGAGAATCGAAGCTGTATGCCATCCAAGTAGCCATTTATGATCCCCTGTATATGCTCTGGGATACGATAGTGCTTCATTTCTTCTTCAATAAGCTTGTGTGGTATGGAGCTATAGGCGTTGGCAAGGTCTAACCAGACGACTGTAAGGTCATTGTCGTTCACCTTTGCTTCACGGATGATCTGACCGATGGCACTGGGGTGTTCAATGCAGCCAGAGAAGCCCGGAACCCCCCCTTTCTGTACTGATGTGTAAATGTACTGATTGGTTGTCAGGAACGTGGTCATTCGTCTTGCCAGGACAGCGAAGAATATTTTCCCCTCCACATTCAACATTCGGAATTCGGTCACATGTTTGGAGCCCTTTTCCTTTGGAGTAAATATTCCCTCTGCATGTTGCCAACAATCTGGGACTTTTCCTTTCCTCCATATCACCTTAAGTAGGGTCCATGGTCTCCGTAATAGCATCGGGCACATCTTGTATACTTTATAGGGTATACCGTTTGGTCCTGGTGCGGAGCCGCTTCTTGTTTTCTTCACTACATCATATACTTCCTTCATTGTGGGTTCTTCTATGTTTAGTGCAGTTTTGGGTTCTGGTACTGGTTCAATTCTTGGACAGCTTCCTAATGGATTATCTCTCGCTGGATTGGAGTGCGTGTCCTTTAGATGCTGTTGTATCTCCTCCATACTGCTTTCAAGCTTCCCAGATTTCTCTTTGTCTAGGAGTCCTTTGGAAAACTTGTATGGATTGGCTATGAACTCAGCTCACCTCTTGGCTCGCTTCTTCCGCTTGTCTCGGAGTTGTTCTGCCTTACAAAGATCGGTCAGTTTCTGTCTGAGTTCCTCTTTAAGCAGCTGGAGTCCGGGTCTTTGCTCTATATTTGCTTTTTGGTAGGATTTCCTCAGTGACTTCAGCTCTTTCCTTATCTCTGTGATCTGTCGTTGTCTTCTATTTGGCTGTGCAGGGGTTCTGGTGGGTTTCCGTTTCACCTCACCAAATCGTTATTTGCCGATAGAGTGGACAAGGTTGGTCAGAGACTTCAATTTCTTCTTTACTGGCCCTTGGAGTGTTGTTTCCAGGATGGTGTTGAGGTATTCGTCGAACTGTTTCCACAGGTTCCTGTCACATGTCTTGGGCCATGTAATTCTCACCTTCTGAGCTGTGGCATTAGTATTGGAAGCTGTATTTCGGGTTTTGTGCTGTGCGTCTGTGTTTGGCCTCAGGTCTTCAGGAGTTCCTAAAAGCTCTAGAAGAGGGTCATCTTCTTCAAAGACGTCGCTGACTTGCGAGACAATATCAGGATCTGCTGAGTTGGTGCGTGGCTTCTCAGCTGCGAAGAGGTCCCCAGTACTGTGTGTTGAGTCCTGTCTAGGATCCTCCAACCTCTCACCAGATGTAAAATCTGAGCGTTGCCGCTGCCTTGCCGTGCTCCCGCATGCCGTTCTCCCTTGATGAATACCCAAGCCTCTAAGGTTCTTGCACACCTTTCCACATCTACACTTCACCTCTGCCTGTGTTCCGGTCAATGTCGATTGGACTAGCCGTGTCGTTGTCGTTGAATCCGTCTGATCGAGTCTCTCATCCTCCCCCCCCTCTCGGGAGACTCTGGGGGGTATTCTTCTGTATCGGAGTCTGTAGCTTGATAGTGGGTGTCTTCTCACGAAGACTGAAATCTGGGATGCTACCCCGTCATGTCCCGGGTCCAGTCTGTTCCTGGTGTCATCTGTCTCTCCAGTGTCACTGTTCTATTCTCAGTCGTCATCCAGTCTTTGCCCAGATATTTGATGTGTAGAATACAGATACTACTGCACAAACCACTGACTCATCACCTGGGAACTGCCTATCATTAAGTGTTTCTATCCTTTAATCAATAGTCAATGCATTATATAAATGATCACTTGCTTAGATAACATGAATCTATTCCAGGCGCAGCTTTAGTTACACCTTTGTTATTATGTTTGTACCCAGTAATGCAATTTAATATTATTTTGTTAAGATTTTAACCTATTAAAAACAATAATTCGGTATATCCTTCGTATTTAACCTATGACAAACAATAATTCGGTATATCGTTCAGTTTAAGGTTTGCATCTTACGTCTGATGTCGTTTTTAAACAATGTTACTGTCACAAACCTGCTGATTGATTTGTCTGAATGTGAAGACTCCTATTTTATACAACGCGTTTACAAGTGTGCGTGCTTGTTTCTAAGATTAATGACGAAGCGGCCATGGAAAGGCTGGCCGAGACGTTTTTCCGCATTAAAAAATAATAAAGCTGCTTTTGTTGTAAAAATAACTGCCAACATCGTATTTAAAAGGCAGTTCAACTTTGACATTAACAACGTAAGCAGTGAATTGTATGATATCATTTTCAATAAAGCCGAAGTCCCCAAAATGTGTTCTAAATTTTCAGGTTTTCGTACGAATCTGGATGTTGTGTAATACATTTTTGCGGTACAATTTTTATTTAATATTGTCTGCGTTTTAGAAACAATTGGTATAAACAAATTTATCATTTTGTATCAAAATACATCGAAAAGAATTATATACAGGACCATGCAAAAGTACCCAGAGGTTAGTACCTATAACAATGTATCCACTTTAGATAGTTTTATATAACATATATTTAGAAGGAACCATTCGATTTTTAACCATATTGATGGACTGCTGGATTTTGAAAAAAAGTATTTCATACGAATATCCAGACACATCTTGTAACCACTGCTACACCTGTACAATTTAGTTATGTCTATCCGAGTTTATCGTTCTAAGTGCTGGACTATTGTTTCTGCTTTATGTAGATTGAATGCCAAAATAGCCTGATTATAGGTGATACACGTGTTCAATATTATAACATCTGATCGGTCCAAATGGCGTTGCAATGTGGCGTCGTGGAAACCCATTAACGGGGTACAATAACCTTTTCACTGGAATCCCGATGTTGTAACCAACGCATGACCACAATTTGTTAACTGTACTCGGCTTAGACTAACACTTCCACAAATAAAAAAAATGTAGTCAATCACTTGTCTGGGTGAAAAGATGTCTGATGATTATGAAAATTATATGGTTGGTCGAAAAACGAAAAGAAACAACCAATAGGCTAGACGTTTGTTTAGCTTGATGTTTTACACGAATATCATATATTATCACATTTATGTACTGGTTTGCTTTTGAAATAAAAACACATTTCGAAAACAGACACATTCAATTAAAACACTGTGATCTTATTGTTGGTTTGGTAAAAGGGAAGCTGTCATGTATCAAACATTTAGTACTTTATATAAAAAAAAGTTAATGTATCCACCGAGGGCACCAATTCTGCAATATAGACACAGCATTTATTTGTCTACTATCACATGCAAGCTGCATACACCAACATACGTTGAGTGTCGAATCGTTTCTAAATGAAGATGAGAAACCCCACATACATACACGGTTTAAAATCCATGTACTTTATATACGAGTCAATGTGCGACCTGATTAGAAAATAAAGAAATTAGAGAAATAGATGTGATCTAAAAATTATATTGAAAATGTTAATTTAAATTAAATGATTCATCACAGTAAGTGACATCACATCTGAATCAGAGCTTCATACAAAAGATATATCAATAAATTTACTGTGGCATAGCAGAAGCATTTCCAAACAACAGCTAACAGCTGAAGTAATGCGACCGTTACATTAGGCTTATGTTCATTATTGATCTGTCGAACAATAAAATAGCCACTATTTTACGATATCAAAATATCACATTGTCAATAAGAAATAGAAACAAGCATCCGGCCATTTTCGTCCAATGCATTTGCTCGATCAATATTGGCCATTAGGCACCTCGATTTGCGGGCTTGATTACGCGAAATGGATAAATGTTACGAAGTTGTCGTTATGCATGTAATTACTAAAAGGAATAATACATCTTATGGAATCGATGACGTTCTGAAATAATCAATCACACAGAGCGTATGTAATGCCGTCAAAGTATAATCAACGCTTTCAAGTTCGTGAGTTGACAGATTTTAATCCCCTTCTTAGCCACAGTAAATAAATTCAGAATTTGCATATCATATTCTTCACCGTTAAAGTGATTACCAGGAAATAAGCTTATTTTAATAAACGTTTTACATGGTGTTACATACATTTGTAAAATATAAGTGATTCAACATTTCAGTCGAATTTAGCAAATCTTAAATTGTGTCATTGTCATGTGTGGGTTTGCTGGTTTGCTGTGTGTCTTATTTCCGCAGCAACTGTTATGTTGCCTTGAATAAAGGATCTCATATATTGATCAGAATCATTCTAGCTCGGGAGCCCGGGTATTCTATTTTATTATAATTATGTATAAACATGTCTATAATTGTATGTTATGGGACATCTTTTCTTGCAAAATAACTAGCCGGCGATATCTACTCATCGTGCATGCCATTCACAATGCAGGCAAACAATCAGATGGTATTTCGGATAATACGAATATAAAATTAAATAACTTCAAATTGCTAAAAGATTCAACACCCATGCAATCAAACCACACATCAAATTCGTATTTTAAAAATTGAGATAAAGATTTAGTCCGGCCTCAAGAAATAATTGTTCTAACCGTCAAATGACAGCGAAACAAACATTCAAAACGCCTAAAATTACATAATTATTATATCTTATTATTCTGACATTGCAGTGTGGATGGTTTCATTAAAACATCTACAAACGTATGGTAAACATTTTTACCACACCATTTTAAACACTACCTAACAAAATGGAATTGGAAAATATTAATTAGTCCATACAAACAACAGCAACAACAACAACAACAACATTAACGTATTATAGTATTTACATAAGAGTCATTAAGGTTCAGATGGCTCGTAATGTCACATTTTTGATTGGCATATGAAATAATTTAATTCATCTTGTAAAGGCTTTTAGTTTTTGATGTCAACTTATCAAAGGTCAATGTCAAGTTTGAATGGGCTTAACCATGACATGTGTTTTAATATGCTAGCTTTAGATCTCTTTACTAATAATTATTGATACATTAGAAAAAAGGAAGAAATCTTTGAATTTCGATGTTTTAAATCAACTGCCCAAACGTTATATCTTCTTGAGAAGATTGTCTGAACGTAAATGTGTTCCCAATTAATTTTGGTGCGAATGGTTAGGAACAAAACAAAGAGCTTACTTACAACATCTGACGCTTATCTTATTGTGAATACATAGCGTCTTATGTTCTAGGTTTCTAAAGTCAATCTTATGGTTACATGTTGTGGACATTTCGTGATGCTACTTTTGCAATTTGACAATAATTATTGTTGTTACATTAATATTAGTATGGTATAGCTACCTTCAGAATCATAACGCAAGACAATGGAATTTTGTGTAAAAATTTATATAAAAACTACCTTTTGTCCTCGGTTTTATCTGTAAACAAGACCAGTTCTCACACAACCTACCGAGTAAAATAACATTTTGCATGGAAACACCCATGTTGTTGAAAACTTACTCAACCACTTCCATATCACTTATAGTAAAACTACTTTAATGAACATGATGAAATTGCATAATAATCGGACTTAGATAAGATATTTATATAAAATATTGTGACCATTCAGTTATTAATATTTAATTAATAATGTTGTATACTACATTTGTAAACGCGTGTTATTTAAAATGTTTTTTTGCTGCTATGTTATTTTTCTTTAGTTCGGATAGTTGATATTACATAACTTAAATGTGTAATTATTCGAACGGGTATATAATTTGCTCTCTAAAAAAACGCAAAATAACTTCAGTATAGCATCCACAGAAATACCTCATATAGGGAAGACGTCCGTATGATTTCGGTCAGACTTTTTTATTGTAGTAATTTAAATTTGTATCAGCAGGTTCGTTTTATCTTTGAAAAAGATCAGGACGTACAGCAATATCCGCATTATCTCGCCAGAGTTGTGTCTGTGCAACTACGATATGTTTGTGACAAATTATGATAAAGTCATACTTTATACTTCCAACAGCCATACTTTGTCATCTTTTTATTGGACGCAACTGTCTATAGATTATAATCATCATTTTAAAACAACAAACAGGAAAGCTGCGCACTATATCTGTCTAGACTAAACTGCCTTTTGTAAATGATGTATCAAAAGTATCATGATATACTGGCTGTCGTTCCGAGTTTGTTACATAAAGAGACTATTTTGTTCATGTTTATTTTCAAGTATTAATGTGAAATCATCATACGAAAGTATCCAATACGTTGATTGTTTTGATGCATTCTGCATTCGATTTAATTTTGGCTTACAATTGCGAATCACTGTCTACTCACCAGAAAAGGAGCAACATAGTAAGCGTTGTCCTAAAATATATTAGAAATGGTATTTAACTCGATTCAAACACATTTACAAACTGTAAAACGATTACATACAATACTTATAGAATTGCCGCAACACTGTACAGATAATTCGTATAAGTACAACGCTAATGAGTTTATATTACCACCGAATTTAACCAATTATATAAAAGCCGATGACACACAATTCGTAAGGAGACATGAATGTGTTATACAATAGGGTGTCGTAGACATGCGAGTATTGACAGAATTCAATTAATATAATCACATTAACCATCGCAAACATCATTATACAATGAATAAAGCACATACTTAGTTCATTAAGTTAAGACGAGAACATCTATTGTTATTATATTCAATCAAAAAAGACGTTTGGATGTCATCGTTCTATCTCATGATAATTCACCCAAATTTCATGCAATAATTCTGTAAATTCAATTCCATATTATTTGTATATAAATATAGAACATATATTTCTTGAAAAACTATTCATTATTGAATTTATTTAGTTAACAAGATGAACATTTATGAGTTCTTTTACAATGAAATTTTACTTATATGTTAATTAGTTCCTTTTAAATTGATTTTTATGCAGCTTATTTACAGATGTATATTTCAAACACAACTGAGGAAACATGTATTCGAAATACATTTTCTTACAGCATACACAGTTTAAAAGCAAAGTAAGTATATAATATATTATTGTTATTTAATCGTTTATTTCTGTGCATTAAGGCCCATCAGAAATCCTTTATGTGTCTTTACTTATGAACTGCACGCGTTAAATAAACCTGGAAAATGCGTAGATATATTTTGTAATATCCGATTAATTAAGTTAAACATATTGTCTGTATTAAGGTTATTGCCAGCGGTTACACGTTTATCATTTGTGAAAGAAGTATCATCTGTTAAATTATTGCTTACAATTTAATAGTTGAATATTTTATTTAAAAAATAAAGCATTCTGATTTGAACGAAATGCTGATATCCGGTTTCAAAGTCTCACAAAACTTAAGTGTATTCATGTTTTCATTTTTTTGTTTCAAACACAAGAAGCAAAACTAAGTTCTTGCAATGTATAACAAAATACGACGTTATTAATCTTGTACTTGTAAGTATCTAGCACAATGATTATACCATATCGCATTTAATGCCATAACGACTTGAACCATAATCATTTCTTTCGATGCAAACGTCACAGGAAAGAATATAAAATGCAAACTCTCTGACGCATAAAGCTTCTGCACGGTGAAATAATCATATAAATGGTTAGTTAAAGGCAGCGACATAACTGCTCACTTAAAAGCTAACTCCAGACGATGTATTCACTGCGTCAACTGTCGGGCACATGAACAAACTTTGAAATTTTCGTGTAACGAAGATAATCCCAAACACAAGAGTTACAAAATAGTCCGTTTTTTATGGACGATTGAAGTTGAATGCCGATCACCAAATAAAGATTGTGTTCATTGTTTTACCAACTTCATATAAATGAACAACAATACCTACCGGTATAAGATAACGTACAAGAGAACAAACGACGGAAAACCGACGATCACATACAACATACGCAAACAATTTAGTAAGAAGAAAACACAGTAACATACAAAAAGACGAATCCACCGTTCTGTGTGGAATCAACAAATTGCTTATGTGATAAAACTACAAAATGGTGGTGTCGTGACTGAAACATAGTAAATAAGTGTTTATGAAGGTAAAATCCATGTCTACCTTTACGATAATGTCGTTATAATACGCATAACTGCGATGAAATATAAACAAGTAAAAATCTACTTGCATAGGCATGCAGTCAATCTAATCGTCACTCAGGGCTCTTTCTTTACATATTCACAACATCGGTCTCACAAACATCTGGAATTCAAAAATGGTTCTGCTCCGTTGTTAAGTATGGAAAACATATTGTAATAATGGGTCCCTATTCTAATGCTGGTCACGACGTATCCCGTTTTTGGTATTCCATAACAATGATTAAACAAAACATCCAATTTTATTTTATGTAGATCGTGGGTAGCGCTTCGTTAAAAATGGGCAACTCCTAACAAGGCTTTAGAAACGCTTCAAAACTACATAGAAGTATTACTTTTCCGTATGTTTGAAGTAACGAAATTGTTCCTTTCCCAAGGAATCCAAAACAATATATCGCATGTGATTAAAATGTTAGATTGTAGTATTGTTGATTGCAAAGTGACTAACGCATTATCAAGTTCGAGTGTTTCTTATTCGCTACGTTGATTATTTATTTCATCGGATTTTTGTATTATTCCTCTAGTTCTAACCTAAAATAACGCATATATGCCCTCAGTTTAAAAGGCTCCATGCCACCAAAGCTACATGGAGAACAAGTAGTTAACAATTATTGGTCAATTTTATAATGATGGTTCCATATTCTTATGCTGGTTACCGCGTACCGGACTAAGACAGGCTCTTTATTGGTATTCCAAACAATACTTATACGAAAAATCAAACTTTAGTTGATGCAGCTCCTATATAACTTATGTTTGTTAAATCAGGGACATGGATGATGCATGCTTGCACGTGGTTATCGGTCAAAGCAAGATGATTATCACGTTTGGCCCTGCAGGACCAAATGTTGATAATCGATATCGGAGCTGAAGCACGTGACGTTACGGCCAACGCGTTACGTAATATTAAAATGTCGTCCGAATTCAGTCTCAGCCAACGGCGATCAATACAATTAACCACAACTCAACTTAATAATAGGACATAATAATAACGACACGTAGAACACAGTTTGGATAATACAAATATCGATTGAAACTGAAACTCTTCTGTACATTGGAAATATGCCTCCATTTGAGCTTTGACAGGATTCATCGAACAGCAAAATTTATAATATAAGTAACACTTACCTCGACAACTTAAATTCGATGTTTATAATAATGAAATAACAACGATGTGCTAGTCCGTCCTTTTTTATTATTCCATCCGTTATTTAAATAGATGTTAAATCACACTTTTTGAAACGATTGTATCCAATGCTAACCGCTTTCACCAAAAAACACGATTAACGAAATCGAATGACTTGTCGGAGCGATTACACAAAATTGATTCCTAATAATGCATGCCAAACACACAATCCGAAAAAGTTTTGGATTCGTTCGATGTTAAAAAATATTTAACTGTTAAATATAAATCCTCCACGACGGAATTGTTGTCCCTAATATCCAGAGAGTCTAGCTTAAACTGTGTTTTGTCACAGAAATTACGTCACATGAGATTCGTCATAAATTGCGTGATCAAATGAATGAAAATTAAAATACGAAAACTGGTTCTGTAAAAAAAGTATAGTTAACGGGGATTAAGTATTAAATACGTTAATACCACTACGGCCTTCGGGGCGATTATATATATATATATATATATATATATATATATATATATATATATATATTCAAACAACATTCTCTAAATTTAATCTACCCTTAATATACCTAATATGCAAATTCACATATTAACTTCTCAAGGCTTAAACTGAGTTATCTTACAAGATCTTACCATTTAAAGCCAAGTAATGTAGAACGTTATCAAATATATAAAAAACAGAGACGGCCTCTGGACCGGACCAAATAGCCTTTAAATTAAGTCTTATATTATTCATGCATGTTTGCGAATGTATTGTAGCACATGTAAATGTAATGAGATTGAGGACACTTATCACGTTGCCCAATGTATACTGAACAAATAACAAAACAATCTTCTATGACAATTTCCCCAGATTCCAACCAATTACTATGAAATTCACTGACATTCAATCATTTTCAGTTTTTCATCCGAGATAGATAATAGTATATATACAAATAGCTACACACATGTTGTTTTAACTAACAATATTTTGTAAACGATATATTTCAATGTGACGTCATACCAATTGATGAAGTAAACAAAACACATGAAGCTATAGTTGGAAAGTACGTTTGTGAGTTTGTTCACTTGCATAATAAAGTCTTTTTAATACGTCATTTCTTGAGCTGACAACAAAAAACCATCAACGATACTTACGTCAATTACACAATACTTAAGAATGATCTTCATTTATGGCAATAGTTGTTTGCTTCACGATATTACAATTCTGTCAATTCTTGGTTGTTATACGAGACGGGGTATTTATAGCGATGACAAGTTCATTTGCGCTGGAAACTTTATCCATAGCGCAAGGATAATTAGTTTTCTTTCAAACCAATTCTCCAAGGAACGTGTCAAAAGCTTCGTGATTTATTACGTGGTATTAGAGAATATTTACAGCAACACATGATGCTGACCTCTATACATATTTTCCTCAGTCAGTAGTTTCACATCGGTTGGTTGAATACATTGTATACGGACTTTTTCATTCTTTGACATATTTTTAAATTTCCATTTCGCTAAACAATCATCAAGTTCATCCTTAAGATTCTGTCTTTGAATACACGGGCATTAATTTAATTAATATGAGAACATACTATTTTATTTTGATAGAGGAATTAGTTTAGTGATGCATAACATGTATCAGTTTTAGTTATTTATTTCACTCAGTTGTACCGCTAGAAGATGATCATTGTTTCAGCATCATATGCTGGAATGTTGTGGAAACATATGTGTCACTATGTAGTATATATGATCGTAGGCGATAATACAATAGATAAATGCAAACTTAAATATTTAACGAAACAGTTTATGCTTCACTTCTTTATATTGTGAATAAGTCCGCATATACTATGCATTGAGAAATATATCTTGTTCGTAATTGTTAATATAAACATTTCCTGGGATTTTGCTCAGTAACAGTGAGACAATGAATAAGAGGAAATATATAAAATGATGATAATGATTATGCCATATAAACGGACATTGCCATGAAATCGAAATATTTTATCATTTGTACGGTGTAAACAAAGTAGGCAACTTCAATATAGAGTTTTGCGGCGAGATAGCATCACATATTGTAGGCATAGAAAAGGTCAATGTTTGGCGCATCAACGAATTTGCGACATCTGTTTATAAAGCATGTTGCCTTAATGCGATAGTAAGTAATAAAGTCATGCTTATGGACCTGGATTACCAATACTTGTCAATAACAAAAGTTACAGTGGAATTCAGGGTATATGTTATGTATAAATATCGTATGTTATGAAAAGTATTCCTGTTGAAGTGTAATTCTATTATTATACACGGAACTATTGTAGTTTACGATGATTTTTTTTCTCATTCAAGAGATATGATACTCACGAGTTATCGGCATCCAGTATACAATGTTTGTATTGGTGAAAATCTTCTAGAGTTAAGACTTGCTGATTGGGCTTACCTAGAAATACAAGTATTGAAGCATAGTTAGATTTTTAATTCATTTATTAACATATGTTATCATACATCAAGATGTATTGTCCCCGTTTACTAGAACTGAACTAAATTCCAATGAAAGTATCTTACTGTTCAATAGCTTAAACCGAATATGCACAAGCAATTTTGCCAATTGTATAACAACATATTGAATAAAACACGCATGAATATGTTAAACATATTTGACAAACGAAAAACTGCATATGTACTGTATGTTATGCTCTCATCAGTCGATGAACGCTGATGTAGTTGCACTTATTTAATGTGTTTTAATTGGATCACATCGCCTTGGTGTTGTGATGATATAACTCATTTTATTTTCTTAAAACCCGTATGAGGGCAACCTATTCCGAAATCAACGCCGTAATTAAATACAAACGACCAGCTATATCATATCCATATAACATTTATTTATAAAAGAAACTTCATATGAATAAATCTGTAATGTTTGACGCTATGTTTGGTTTAAGACGTTTGTCGTACGACTAGTGATTTATGATAAGACCGCGTGCATATTACAAATGGGTTAAATGTGATTGTTAAATACGGCTATGTGCATTAAACAATAATTTTTTAAAATGTATTTTTATGTTAAATATGTTTTCAATATTTAGTAGTAATTAGAGAAGTTATTTGATGCTTACGTGTATGTGCACATTGCGATTCTCTGTCTTTGTGTGAACCAACAACAATACAAAAATCCCTAATGAAATAAATCTCAAGCACTTAGTTGTTATAACGTATTCGAATACTACAATGCGATAACAGTAAATACAATTAAGTATGTACGTGTTTACGTTTTCTTTCAACAAGTTTACTTGTTTTATAATTAGATATGAATACTACGAAACTAATGCGGCATCATATAAGCACGTTTATAAGTCATGCTCGCGAACAAAATACACACATGTGGGCTTTTGAATACAAAAATCGACGAATTTTATTGCGTAAATATATCAGTGATTGTTTCTTTTGCTTTGACAAGTTTATCGTTTCCTATATGCACGATGAGCAAAATATTCATTAAAATAGCATAGCATGACAACAAGAAAATGCTATGTAATGCTCCAGTAGTGTCATTATTCGTGTATAGAATGACTTAGATCTTTTGGCATGTTACAACACATTAATGTCGCAATCCTTCTAAATAACTAAAATATGAAACTTAAAATAACCGGCTATTTCGATCTTAGCTGGAGATGCTTTAACGGACACATTTGTAGTTGTCATTAGTTCCGATAATTGTTCACAATTATCCGGGTATACAAATTCAAAAGTAGCATCTCATCCGTTTTACGTCCAAAAATAATCATCTGCCATTAGGCAATACTTTCCTCTAGAAGTCATTCCAAGTACGTTTCTTTAGATGACAGGTCTATTTATTAAGATATATTTACCTACGCGTACACATAACTTATTTTTAATTGATCTTTGTGATTGTTTCCACACAATGTATCAAATTATTTGTGAATGGCTACAATCTGAATGTTAACCAGAGGCAAACACATTATCAAATGTACAAGCGTTGATACAATTGTCTGTGCATAATGCACGAATTCCATACTGAAAACTTACTCTTACCAGCACTCATGATTGTTAATTTGTGTTAACATGTAAAGTGCACAATATATGTTACATAGTTTGCATTTTAACTGTTTATTGTGTGTGAAATATATATATTTATTATCAATATTTACTTATATGCCGTTTACAGTAGAAAGAATGTTGTAACCTATAATTAATCGACGAGTGTTTAATACTAACCCATATTGACGATTATGGTCGACATTTATTTCAACGGAAATAACGTGACTTATTCATTAACAATTTTTGACAACTGACTTTTGAGGCTATACAAATTATGGTAACTAGCGTGTAACTTTAAAAGTTGCTTTATCTACAGGAATGTGCCAATCAACAGCGTGCAATAAAACCCACAGTAAATACTATGCTGATTCATGTTTAATAGTCCTAACTTAAATTTGCAACATAGCTATTACCAAAATTTGCAACATTCGGTGTTTTATCAACTTCGCTCTTTTTTTCATTCGTCTTTTTTGTCTGATTTTATTTTTGAAATTGGTCCTTAATATGGTACCAATATTATTTCTAGGCTTTCCGACCATTTTTACATATTTTTTAATAGTTTGACTGTGATTCATCACAGTATTAACCATATTTATTAAAAGCTAAAAAATGACGTACTAAATACAATGCCATCTGATTTTTTTTTGGAAATTGATATACAAATTGTCAAAGTTTACAAGTTAAGTGTTTTATAATGTTTTGAATTGACATTACATGTTTTCTTTATAAGCTAAGTTTTACATTCATTACATATTTTTTGAGTGAGGCACATTCTTGTTTACAATGTTTAATTGACCGTTGTTAACAACATAGGTTGTTTCGCCTTCCGTACTGTCTTCGACGAGTTTAAGTAAACTGTTTGGCTTGTTCAAACACATGCTTATATTGATTGGTTATAAAATTCCAAAATTGATCAACTGAAACGTGTCTCAGTAATTGATAACTCGTCAATAACTATTTGACCTATAACAAGATTTGTATTCAATATGTCGAATGTAATTCCTCATAGGTTGAAATAAAAAAAGTTTTACGTAAAAACCCGATATGTTATGGCATTTGTCTTCCATAGCGATAAATACATGTCACTAGTGATGAATTAGCAATTGTGTTTATTTTGTGTTGATGTAAGTATGGTTTTATAAAGGACAATTCCAGATAAGAATGCGACATGTAAACGTATTGTTTTTAAATTTCTGTTCAAACCAAAAGCACTCTGATTTGTTTCATGTTACTATGTTTATTTTTTGGAATTTCACTTCTTGTTAAAATGTGTGTTACACTTCAAAATCAAAATATTATTTTGTTTGATTATTTTCCCCCGCCATGGGCGGAAGGATATTGTTTTGGCTTTGTCCGTCCGTCATTCTCTCCGTCCATCCGGATCTGCTTGAGCCGATGTCATTGAAAGTTGCTTTGAGTGAATATACCGACAAAAGGATAGTTTAAACATATTTATTTCAAGCAATGCACTTTTGTTTACATATAATTACAACAATGTTTATAATACGTACATGTTCGAATAGGATAGGAACGAAAGACAAAGTCTTATAGAGTTCTTCTCCCTATACAATAATAGTTTCATGTTGTCAAGCGAACATATTTGGATGTACATGATTTAAACAATAGTAACATAATGGTAAAAAAAAGGAAGACTCCGTATATATAGTTTCAAGTGTGAAATACAGATAACGGATTGACAATTGAAAAATGTAGGAGAGAAAGTAGCAGAGGTTTGGGAAGAAAGGAGATGTTTTGAAAGGCTTGTTGTGTGAAAGGGGAGAAGAAGGGTTCAGAGTCGTTCTGTAGCATATTACGAATCAAATCGCTTACTCATGGAAATAAATTTATGAACTGCATCAGCTATTTTAGTATTGATTCAGTAGTCACAAGTGGTGTCTCCATAAAATATAGTTTCAATGGAGGGGAAGTAATACATCGATATTGAGTTTATAAGTTTACCGCGAATATGTTCATACTGAGTGCATTCAAGAAAGTAATGCGACGTCGTTTCATTAAGTCCGCATATACATAACGGAGAGGAAATAGTATTGCGTCTGAAGAGATGGTCATTTAAGGCGCTACACTTTGTTCTTAAGTGCGTGTTTAACATTTGAGGGCGTCTTTCACTGTAGGAAAATAATGGATTTGGAATCGGTCGATCTGTGTTAATAAGCCTTTTGAAGGAATGGATCGATTCAGCGTTCTTAACGTCATCGGGAAGATTATTCCATTCAGATACAGTAGATGGTAAGAACGAATTCGAATACAGTGATGTTCGCGCTTGAATTGTTTGGAGATTAGACGCATTTCTTAATGAGTAATTGCTACGCGATCCAACTGTTGCGGGTAAAAGGGATTGTAAGTAGTTTGGTACATTGCCAGAGTACATTATATACATTAATATTAATTTACGTTTGTGTCTTTGTTGACTGATAGTTTCCAATCCTAACTCATTATACAGATCTTCTAATGAGACGTAACGCGTTCAACCAGATACTATTCGCGCTGCTTCGCTTTGGATTTTGTCAAGTTCATCTTTTTCATATTGCGAACAATTATCGAAAACAGCGATAAAAGGATAGTACACGTCTAATACCGTCACAATCCAATTGCAAATACGGAGTTATTGTCCTTTTGACTTGAAAACAAGAATCCATTCGTGTACGGGGCCACAACTTGCAACTACTTTGGCAGATCCCATTGAAACTTAGTATAGGTGATTATATATGGATATGAGGATGAGAGCATCAATATGCGACGCCAACAATTTATCACTAACGGAGTTTTTTCCCCATTTTATACTTGAACATATATTTGTTATATGATTGTTCCTGTATCTCCAATACCAGATAAGTCATAGCCATTTAACTTACCACAGTGCATTCGCAACTATCTGTTGCTTAGTCATATGAAATACCAATATCTCCATACGCATGTTCAAGGTCCCACATTGGGGTAAAGGATACAAAATTATTCATAATTTAGCCATGACTCCACTTTGCATCAGGGATTCTGTAATAACTTTCTCTCTTTACCTAGCAGTGTGTCATGGTAAAGCCTTAAGTTTCAATGGTAACATACTGACGATTTCTGTTACACATGTTGATTAAATAAGTATTATTTTTTTAAGATTTTATCATACATCAAGGTTCTCAATAATCTGGTACAAGACATATAATCCTAGATGCAAGGTCAGAGTCACCGATTGATGTGAAATATCCCAAATATGATGAATTATTAATAATTAAGTCTTAACTTCACAATTTATCAAGGATTATGTAATACATTTGAAAATGTGTTATTCTTTATTCTGCAGTTTGTCGCAAACATCAAGGCATTTGCACCCATCCATTAACACGATTTATATTGCGATGAATATCAATTCAACGAATTATTTTGTTTTAACAGATATAAAAGAAAAATCTTCTGTGAACGACATATATATACTTTTCGCATAAATGGCTGGAGCAATAATATAGTCCAATGTACGCCTGTTGAATACACTCTGTCGATGTATGTCCACTTTTTTATGTTAATATAATAAAATTATTCATTAAATAGATGAATCGATGATGAAATCGGTATTGATCCATATGAAAAGCTCGCTGTTGAGGGCAACACTATTCATAGCACGAAGGCAATTGGTGTTTTGTTTAAAAATACTTTAATGGACATTTACAACAAATCATCATTTTATTACCGGGTCGAAGATTGGTTACATACTACTATAACATTGATCTTCTTCGAAGGATATCTTGAATCTTATACTGGTACGTAGTTACCAGAATATACACATGCAACAAGTGATTTTCACCACAAGAATTCCATTACTTGAATGGGCACGTGACAAGTGTTAATGTGTGCCTTAATTCAAAGGATTCAAATATATATAATAAAACGCCAGCACTATTATTGGGATATGAATTCTTAACACCTATTAGTCTTTTTTTCATAAACTCCGAACCACAATTTGCACAACACATAACAACTTGTCGTGTGTTTACTGATATACTCGATTCAGCTTTTGAACATAAGATTCGTTCATCACACTTGGTGTTTTAATCAATATCAACATGATAATGTGTTAAATGACGCGGGCATATTAACATAGTCTAACACGTGTCCATAAATTATTTTGATTGACGACTGTGCAAAATGGGTCCGCTAAGAAAAATGTCGAATAATGTTTTTAAAAGAAGACCTTTTAGATAGATATAAATAATGCCAATATAGATGCACATAAACAAAATGCGTTATACTAAGTTAAGCTCATCACGTGAACAATGTAAAAGATATCCAAGCAAAATTAATTTACGTTTCGTTTCGCCGCAATAAGAGCTTAAGTCTGTTAGAATCAGTTATCCCAGAGCTCCTGTAAATAGCCACTATGTATTGCTTTTATGTGCGTTGTTTTAGAGGCATACCTTATGGTTCCTTAGAATAAAGATTATTAATAAATTATATTTAGAGTGTATGCATATTGCTACTATTTTTAACAATAAGGCAAATGTCTCCCCGAAAATGCCAAGCAACACTAGGACATAAAAACCTATTCCACAAATCGTTTTATAATGACATATTTCCTAATACTTATTAGTTTTGCGTAAAAGTCCCGCTTACCACAAAATCCATTATTATATTAGATAAACATAAACGGCGCAATGGGTTGAACACACTCGTGAAGAATAGTTTCAGTTTTTTGTCATACAATTATTATAATTCACTTGCACAGTGCGTGTAACTTACATGAAAACACAAACAGAAGCGTTCCAACAACCGTTGCAGTAATTCTTAAGAGTATGCAAGGAAATATATCTATTACCAAAAACAAATGCACGTTAAAGGTTTTGACACTGAAACCTTATTCCTTAAAATGTTTATGGCAAACATATTTTTTTCCAGGAATTTCAATGTCTTTGTTCTGTTAACGCACATCTCATAATATATATGCCAATGTTTATATAAAAAAAAGTTTTTCTTTATTATAATACACCTGACTCTGGAAGGGTATTATATGGGTTTTAATGAAAATTCGTATCACATACACGTAAAATGGCAATATACTGATGAAATATAACTAGAAGTGTTTGTCATATCAAATACCAAGATTTATTTCGTTGTTTAATCCATTTTTACGTTAATATAAAATAACTAACATAACCGAATAGTTTTGCTCGTGAAAGTTCGATGCTTGTTAAAACTCGAAAATTTCTATTCAACATTAGTTGTATTGACATTAATTGAAAAACATATTTTGAGCTTGGATTATATGGAGCTTTGCGGTGGTCTTCAGGAATCACTTTATAGTTGTATATGTATTTATGTATTTATATGGGTCTTAACATAAATATATGATATATGCATTAAAAAATAAATTAATGAAGCAGTGTTAACATTATCGATTTAATTCATTCCACCGGTCACCCGAATTATGTGTTTTTATCTGATCATTTACATTTACCTCGCTACAACAGAAGACAGACTATATTTTGTTTTAATTAATAGTCTGCTTTGTTGAAGTATGCGGAAACGGGAACCGTTTTTAAATTGCCTGTTTCCGACTTAGACCCGTCGAAGTTCATGCGTGTGTTCAAAGCCGTTTTTGACTCGCCAACATATTGTTTGCTACAGATATTGAATAGGATCACTTACACTGCATTTGAACACTGCAATTTATGTCTTACAGCACCGTTGATGGACGAATGACCTATTTGAAACTGACACTGAATATAACTAAAAACTGATTAAATCCACCACGATTGTAATATAATATACGTGTTAACCAAATAAAACATTGTGTTAAGTGGAAAGAATAGTGTTATAATCCAT
Source organism: Dreissena polymorpha (assembly GCF_020536995.1). Classification (NCBI taxonomy): domain Eukaryota; kingdom Metazoa; phylum Mollusca; class Bivalvia; order Myida; family Dreissenidae; genus Dreissena; species Dreissena polymorpha. The sequence continues at coordinate 26,053,267 of NC_068361.1, forward strand.
TATGGAAAATGCCGTTATAAACATCGTTGAGGCCTTTCCAAGAAGTTCACGAATAAATAATCATATTTTTGTGTTGTTGGGAAATGGCGTGATCAATTGATCCGTCGACTCTACATCAGTGTCAATCGAGTATATCGTTGCTTTTTGTCTTCAAAATATCTAACCAGTTATATACCTGAACCCTTTAGATACGTATTGTCACGCAATTGTAGTCCCTTAGACATTTATATTCAATTTATGACCTTACTTCCTAGATTCAAATTTGTTGGAGGCTTCATCTCCAAACCTTAGATACTGATTAGCAGCAAGCAGCATTAACCTGAACAGACTGCGAGTAACAACGCTTTTTTGAATTCATGGATAGGCTTTATGTGCATACGTGTATGATTAACATGAACTAAGTTTTTTCAACAATATATTTTTATATACAATTATAAACGTTCATACCACAGCCATTGTCTTGAGCATGATTTTATTCTAGTGAAAAGTTCATTTCCGAGAATATTGTTCCGAAAGCCTCCAATACTTGGTTTTACGAAATCTTCTTTCAAAGGAATTAATTCATATGAATCAGTTCACTCGTTTTATTAGGAAATAATTAAGACAATTAATGACGCGAACTATATCTAGCATTTTCTGGAAAGGAAACATATCTGACAACTTATTATTTCTTGTCTTCCCTTATTCAATGCGTATTAATATTACGTGAACAAAGTGTGAGTGCTTTTCTTATAACTCGTTGAGTTTCAAATTTAACTTAGAATAATTTTATCTCAGTATGTGAAAGAGTCACGGTAATAAGTTCAGATAATTAACTTAATAAATTTGAGGCATTATGCATTAATGTTTTACACAGCATGCGTGTACACGTGCGCTTCTTCAAAACACGCACATCCCTAACACAGTAATGACACATTGCAAAACAGAAAAATGTGTTAACAATATGTTATCTGATTTATACCATGCGTGATGTATGTGATTACAAATGATTATTACGCTAGATCAATGAGTTCATTTACTCTATGGAAAGGCATAGTATTATATATCTACGGTACAGTGTCTTTTTCGCAAAATTAGATATATTTAAGGTAAAAAAAACGAAGCATATAATTGTCAAAATACATACAAACAAAACAAAGCAATACGAATGTGAATAATTTAATTAAGCTTATCTGGCGGATATTATTTCTCAGTTGTTTGCAAATCATTTAGGCTATATTATATTACGCTACAAGGTCGTTCAGTATTGGCAATTATAGTTGAGTGTTGATAAACACGTCAAGTCGAATCAGACTGATATATCAATACTTGTGAATAATGGAAGTCCAGAATAGTACAAAATCGACAGAATAACTCTAAGCGGAGGCGGTAAATAAATATATATTAGTTTATTAATGAGTTTCGGGCGCCATAGCTTTTGGTGATTCTTTCAAAGAATAAATGTCATCAAATAGTTTCGACATAAACACACATTTATAAAATCATGCATTTAACCAATGCACAAGTCTTACCGAAATCAAAATATAAATGATACCGTTTCTGCGGTGATTGTATTTATTCTAAGAACATCGAAGATAAATCGTGAATTCCTGTATAAAGGGCCGAACACAATTCACATGAGACTGGCTTTGAACATCGGCAAACTGATATTTGTAGATCAGGCCTTATCAAACACATACTATTTGTCAAAAGAAAAATTGAAGGGCGTATATATTCGATCAGTTCGTTAATAACGCACTTATGTAAATTTATATATTTTTTTATTAAATAGTGATTTTAACTTGTGCAACTTTGAATTAACATAAAATTATTATGCAATTCACCTGACCAGCCTGTATTGTCTTACTGATTAGTTACAACATACACGCGCTTCTCTTCTTAACTGAATGCAAGCTTCTCGTTTTAATTGATGGCCGACTTGTTAACACAAATATCCATTCAACTGTGGATAACATGTTATTTCGCGCAACCAAAGTTAAATTATACACACATATTGATTTTGTAGTTGGTTGTTATTCAGTCTACCACAGCTGCATTTATGTGTTAACAATTGAGTTTTTTTAAAGCTTATTTAAAAAATAAATGAAAAATAAAATAGCATATATCGTAATCTCCTTGATCTGATAATGAGTCAATGACCTTTAGAATAGTTTCGCCGACTGTTAAATGGAGTTCATTTTGACATGTACACCATACATTGTTGTTTGAATCAAAACATTCTTTGATACATTGTAACGTTTTATTGTCAGGCAGTCATAACTCTAATTCACACACTTGTTTGCTCGCTAGTTTAGTACTGATCATAATGTTATTGTTTACAATCATATAAAACCAGCCGCATTTTTTTTGGAACAAATGAGGTTTATGAACATCTCAAAACACATTCACATATCACGCAATTGTATTCGGCAAATTTTTATACGATTCTGATCGTATGCAAGCTATGTGTCTTATTTATTACATCTTCAAGTTAACACCATATAAAAATAAAAATCAAACAATTTGTAAGAAATCCTAGTTTATTGTTTATCTGACAATGCAGTGATCCGTACAAGCATGAACTTTTTAGGCGAGTCTAAAGTAACGTTTTCAATCTATTCAAACGGTTATTCAACATGAAAAAAAAATGTCAAATGCATTAACGTTTGCTTTTCGTCAACGATAATATTATTCGTTATCGGACTAAAGTGTTGTAGAGTTTATGCCACACGAGTCTGACTATTTAGATTCCCAATTGATGCATACGTTAAATTAAAAATGCATATACACGTTACTTTGAAAGTTGTAAATAGTCCTTATATGGTTATGGTGATAGTAGATGTCCATGTTTAGCATATTTTGTTGATGGAAATGAAAATGAAAGAGAAACATGATGCCCTTGACATCGGTTTGAAGTAAATTGTTGCTCTCCGAGTGTGCTTGAATTGTATATTATAGCAAATTTATCGTGCTATCGTGAGAATGGAATACTTTTCAATTTTCTTTTATTTTGGGTATAACCTTTTTAAAATGTGCGTAAATAATATATAACAGCCGCAGCGTTTAATCCATTTGACGTTTTGAAGAGCAGTCTGTTGAGAAGCTATATTGCCCACAAACATGTATAAAGTCACGTAAAGTTTGGTGGTTTAAAAAGAGGCCAGAGTGATTCCTTTCACAACTGCGATGCTATAAATGCTGGTAATTATCTACTCTGACCGCAATTTTCTAAAGGCGCATGTTTTTTATGACAAGGCTCTTATCATGTTACTTATTATCTACCATGTTCATTATTTTAAGACAATCTTGAACGGAAACAGCGTTATTCTTTTCGACTGACATGTAATTAAACAATACTTATACGACGTGTAAGCTATATGCCGCTTATTATGATGATGACGCGAGCAATTAGGGATTGGCAATATAGAAATTAGTCAAATGTAATGCAATAACAAAAATTAATAACTACTGATTGCGATTCAGAACACAGCCATTTTTGAATTGCTAATACTCTCACCAGAAAATAATTATATTGCTGCATCATTCCAATCTTTTTCAACGATTGCACGAGAACATTGAAATGTCAGTCGTCCCTTTACGATGTTTTTCTTTGGATTTATGCAAGAATGTGTGTTTGGACATGTAGATGTATTTATGTCTCTTTTAGATAAGTGAACTTAAAATGTTTAGACAATTATCTCAAGAAAATATTAACATTGCAGCAAGAAACCAGAAATTACTAAACATTAAAGATTGTATTATAAAAAATATAATGAAAAGACGTTACATTGATGATGAATTACACAATAGAAACGAATCTATTGTATATAAGCATGAATCATTTTTAAGCATTTATTAAGTTAAATAGTAAAGTAAATTAACTGCAGGTACCTATTCCATTATTATGCTTGCTTTGAATTTTTGACAAACAAGTTTGACATTTGTTATAACAATTATTCAGGAAGTTACGGTTCTGATGGTGTGGTGTGCTGAGTGCATTCTTTATTTGTCTTTATCTGAAAAAAATTAAACGATTACAATTGTTAGCGACAAGAACAGACATAATGAATTATATTCGGATCTGCACAACTGTGATACATTATCTAAAATGTAGGTACGATGTCCCATTTTATCAACCATATGATTGTTGCGTTAAAATAACAACGGTTGTTACGGAATTTGTTTGAAAAGGTTTTTTAGTGTGTCAGCTTTGAATGAAACTTTGTTTTAATAGACGTGCATTGACTACAGTAGCGATTCCTTTTTTTAAATTCAATTAAGAGCAATCGAGGAGATACCATTTTGTGGTATATTTATTTTGTAAACGACATAATTACCTGAACGTGTTAAGCAGGCAACCAAATTAAAAAGTAACACAATATTGTTGACATGTATACCCCGTTTTATAATTCGTGTGTGTTCTTTTATTTTTGCAAAACTAGTCATCATACACTGATAAATGTCAGTCTGTATGTCGGTCAATTTTAATAAAATAATGCATTTATTATGCAATAATCTTCCAATCTGCGTGGAATATACATTTAATGCAATATTAACAACATGTTATAGAGCGATCACCCTTTTAGTACACAAACAACACATGACGGTAAATATAGGACCTTAGTGTATTCATAGATTTGATTTTCTGACGTTAAACACAAAGTGCGTTATGGAGATCTCAAATCTCGAAGACTTATTGCCAGCGGTGATCGAGCTAATAAACTGAAAGCAAATCCAGAAGCCTAATTGCCAGCTGTGATTAAGTAAACAAAATTAAAACCCACGGCTATATTCAATATTTGATTTTCTCATTGAACATATGACCAATTATATTGATTCCTTTCAAATGATACTTTTATGATGGATGTAGCTCGTTTGCCTAAAATCAGTGCACGTTTTGCTTTAGAGCTAGAAACTTCAACAGCCTTAAGTGCAAATATTGCTAAGCTCTCAAAAGATATTATATTTTGAGTTCTTCTCATGCAGCTTTGAGTTTTGTTCTATATTCAATAATTACATTTACATTTATCATTTAGATACTAACAACTGTTTATGTATTTATTGTTGTTTCAACATGTACATAGATGTTCATATAATGTAAAATGAACAGTGTATTGAGATTGGTATCTCATATTCTAAAGTGCGAAATGACAATCGTTAAGTGCAATGTCTTACTTACAGACGTATGTTTACAAGCTGATTATGCCCAAATAGCAGAATTTCTTTATTCAAGCTCACAATGTTTACCACATATTGTCCACGCGGCTTTTAGCAATTGTTGTTGATGTCTGATTTTCAGAGATGTTGATCCAAACAAATTATGGTCACCACATGCTGTACACATGGTGGTAAGCAATCTACGTTAGGTTCAAAGTATTATTTGCAGAAGGATTAATACAAGCTCATATTGGTCACCACCTAGTATTGAGGATACAATTGTGATTGTGTTGTTGTTCACTGGTGATAGGTCTATTATAGGTTAAACCCCCGAACTCAGAGACATTTAGATCTTTTGTTTTTGTGCATGTGATCTAACTGTAAATACAGCAAAAACGAAAACAACTGTTTTTTCGAAAACGCAGGGCTATTAGCCAACGTAAAATGGACATGTAATAGTTAACCAATCGAAGTTGTGGATGATTTTAATTATCTAGGGACTGTTTTTATTTACACTGGAAACGTTTGTATTAAAATTGAACATTTTAAAAAAACACTAACAATGAAATTGCCCTTTTGTATAGCCATTTTAAATTGCTTTGACCTGTAACGGAAAAAAATATGTTTGCTTTCAATGTAAAAGAACCGTAATTGTATGAACGTAATACAGCTATCCGATACATATTTAAATGGGTTACCTTCAGATACTCTTAAATGTGGAATGCGAATACTCTCTCTCATGTTCGACAAATGGTGAAAATACACTGATACCATAAAGCAATTTTGTTGACGCAAGACTATAAAAAATCAAAAGTTTTTGTTAGTATATACAATGTAAGATCAAAATATATAATATAACGTACATGGCATTAATCGCGGTCTTTGAAAAGGTTAAGAATGATGTGTGTTGCTTCTTGCCAATATATTTGTTAAAGTGTAACATTCATTTGACAATCAACATATCACCACTCTTTTAGATAAATTAATTCTAAAAAAGTTGGAAGAAAATAACACCGATTTAAGTATGCAGTTGAATATGTTTTAATTGATTTGTTAGACCTATGCAACTGTGTTAGCTAAACGTTAATTTTTTCCATAAACGGAACTTACAGCTTTATAATCACATTTATTTCCAATACATGAACATAGTAGCATATACAGTTTCTAAGTGACACGGCCTTTATATTACCGATTTAATACTTAGTGTAATTACATAAAAAAGGTCTCGAGTGCTTGAAACGGTACAATAAACTTTAATAGGGCAAACCTGATTATACAGTGTCATAATCATAATAAGACAATGCATAATCTTATGTAATAAACAATTACAATACATATTAAAGTTCAATGTCCAAACTCTAAAGTAGGATTATAGGAGTAGGAAATGTCAAGTTCGAACTGTGCTGAGAATAGTCATACACATTTTTGCATATCCCAAACAGAATTAATTCGCGTTTGTAAATCGTCACTGATATATGATTTCCAATCTCCTAACAGTTTGATAGTATCAGCTGACATGCAATTCTTGTTACAAAAAGTTGCCCCGCTTCTTCGAAACGAATGTGTTCCAATTTTTCCGGGATCAGAGCTGCTTCGACTTAGACAATCTCTTACACGAGCAATACAAATATAATCGCGTGGAGGCTTGCAAGTGAATTGTTCATAATATACAACCGCGGGGCCAGCATTGTTTGCACATTTACTCAAGCTAAAATAGTGATAAATAGCCTGGGTCGGACATTGCGTGCGGGTGGTAGTGAATAACTTTGATCAAACGAATTGACAGCCGTTCATCCCAGGGAAGGAAACTAATGTCTTTTCGGCGTAAATTTGTTGAGGGAGTAATAGTCCCAGCGCTTTTGAGAAGAACGTTCGATTTACGGTATAACCCATAGAACACTGTCACACAGGCAGCCCAAACACTTGCGTCCAAAGAGTATGCTAAAGTGAGTTGCGCGTAAATATCCTTAGCATATCAGGGTCGATAGGCGTTTTTCGCACAACCCTATCGCCCAGATATCGTCTTATACCTCTTAACACATTGGTGAATTGCAAATTATTTGTATTCGGATTCGGTAAATTCCATTCAGCATGTAGTAATCTAATTATATTCAAATATTGTTTCACTGAGCTATTTTTCTTTGACTTTGCTAGATAAGCAGCGTAACGACAAATAGTCTGTGACGTAGCTGGCACAGGGCAGTTTTCATTTCAGAATAAAAGGACTTGTATGCTTTACGTTGTACGTTGTAGGCCTTCTTGGTATTGTCCGAATACGTATTGTTAATGTAAAATTCACGTCTGAGTCAATGCCCGCTTCTCTACCGCAGCCTGTAATGTAAAAGGCCGCACATATATGAATTGAAATATCACAGCTGTGTCATAGTGTGGAGGAGGCGTTGCCTAGCTCCATGTTCATGTAATCTACTAACAAAATCCCTGAAAGTATTACACTAGTATGAACATTATTATCTGTACATTTCCTTCAACTGATCTATCTCTTTAAATGAGTTATATACATACATAGTTATGTTTCGTATTAACTTTTCATTTTCAGTAGACATCAAATAATAGAATTTCTCTACAGTTGGATGTTAAAAATAGTGCAATGGTATATACATAGAATGAAGATAAGCATAAAGAGGACATATCGACATAAAATGATACTCATCTTCGATGAGTGTTTCACAATATATGCATACACAAAATTCTCTATCTATATTAAACTGTCTTCCATTTTCTATCAAGAGGTTGCGTGATGAACTTCGTAAGTTTCCACACGCTGTCTAAACTTGTTAATATCAATAATAGTTATATACTTTTCCACATCAAAACACTGTTTAAACTTTATATAATTACAGACTTTGCTATTCTCTCTACACATAGCATTCCAATTTTGCATAGCTTTATTTTTCAGCTTTTGTTCATATTGTAATACAAACAGTTTAGGGTTTATAACATTTTGCTCTTCCCAGACATAACCAAAACCATTTCTGTACAAGTTTAGTCTAACATCACTAGCCCAGTTATTGAAGCCTAGATTATTAAAGTACATAATCATTCCATAGGATAGGATAGGATATCTATATCTAGGTAGATCTAATAATCGTAACCAATATTTATTACAAAGTATAGATGAATAGATATAGATAGGGAATTTACCGGTATCTCCTAGTATGGCATCAATACATGCCGTTTTATTTACATTCAAATATCTTTTACATGCATATATTTGCAATGATTCTATACAATGTGGGTGTTTTAGACCCCATAATTCTGAGCCATAAAACATTACAGATGCAATTTTCGAGTCAAACATTTTGAAAAAATGTTTAAATGGCAAACATGATACATGTTGAAAAGAGTTTACAATACATATAAGAACCTTCATAGCCTTGGCAGACATAGTCTCAACCATTTGTACATAGTCTATTTGAAAAATATATATCAACATATGTAAAACCATTAACAATATCAAGTCGACTGCTATTATATGTCCATTTTTCTCTACTTGCTTTTTGGCCACCGCGTTTAAACACAGGTATTTTGGTTTTTTGCAATATTAACTGTAAGTTTGTTTTGTGTTCAAAATTCATATAGAATGTTTAATTGTTTTTGCAAATCAACAACAGTATCAGCAATTATGGCTATATCATCAGCAAACATAAACCTGAAAATTTCAACAGTATCAGAGAATAATTGGATTCCTCTGGTATTATGATTGTTTAACATTGTAGACAATTCATTGATAAACATTGCAAAAATATGCGCTTAAGTTAACCCTTTACGAAGTCCAACAGGACATGAAAATGTATCAGATACTCCTTCATCTGATCGAACACATGCTTTTACAGATGAATAAATATTCTGTATGGCTTCAAACCAATGACCTTTCACACCATTTTGTTTTAGAAGATTATACATAATACCCCGATTAACTGAATCAAAGGCTTTCTGGAATTCTATGAAAGCCACATATACAGATCTACCTTTCATGCTTAGATATTTGTTAACAATGGAATATAAGATAAAGGCATTATCCACAGTTGTATATCCAGCTCTAAATCCAGCTTGAGCTTCTGAAAGCCTACTGTATGCTTCAATATAAAACGTCATTCTATTAGTAATTATTGCAATGTATACTTTACTAAATACATCATCTAACAAGGATATACTCCTGTAATTATTTGGATTATTCGGACTACCTTTTTTGTGCAAGGGAATGATAACTGACTTTGCCCAACTATCTGGAAATTCCCCTCGTGTAAAGAGCCCCTGAAACAGTTTACATATATAAGGTAATAATGCAGTAGCGCCATAAATTAATTGTTGGGGTATAATATTGCCTCCATGTGCTTTCTTCATATTAAGTGATTTGATACTGTGTAATAGTTCTTCATCTGTAATATCAGAATTGAAAATAAGCTGTTCAATTTCATCAAAATGCATGTTTACATTAAACTTATTATCACAATTTTCATATCTCCCCTCTTCGGTATTATCATTCGAAAATAATGTACTAAAGTGTTCAAACCATTTTACAGAGATACATCAGCTTCCGATTTTGGTTTGCATAAAACCATTTTGATTTCACACCAAAACTTTCGTGAATCATTTACAGAACTCTCTTCATTTTGCAAATACTTTTTATAAAATAACAAGCGTTTTTGTCTTCATACTTTTTCATATTTACAACTACTCTGTATATAGTCGCTCAAATTTTTATCCGACCTCTGCGACCTTAAACTTTGCAACAGTTTTCTTGTGATTTGTTTTGCTATATTACATTCTCGGTCAAACCATTCATTTGTCAACTTTGGCTTTTTTCTCTTTACTTTTTGAAACTTAACACTACTATTTCGGATAGCTGCTTTAAATTCGTATAAAACTTTATTTATATCAGAGTTCTGATTTGATAAAATTATATCTAATGTGCTAAAACTACTTTAAGGAATATTTTCTGACAAACAAATAAATAAATCTTCACAGTTATTATTATTTAAATCGAAACAAAATTACTTATCTTGCTACTACGCTGTTTTGTTTTTATCCCAAGAGATATAGGCAAATGGCTACGTTCTGTATTAGGTTGTATTTCGAACATTGTAACAAGGTCATAAATATTTCTCGACACAATAAAACAATCTATAACACTACAGCCATTTTGATTAATAAATGTAAAGCCGTCACCTCAAACACCAAGACGCCCATTTACAATATAGCATGAAAACACTTTACAAAAATCTAGCAGTTCATGTCAAAATTTATTTGTTTTTGAATCCTGGGAAATCATATCAACTTACTCCTATATCATTATCAAAAATATATACAGAATACTAGGTTAGCGTTGAATATAGAGAAGTTTATGTTGCGAGGCTTTGAACGCCGGGAGCGCGAGCCTTGGCGAGCCGAGCAACATAAACTTCTCTGTATTCAACGCTCATCCTAGTATTCTATTGATCCCATTTGATTTTTTTCAACGTGACATTTAACGTTAATAGATCTAATAACCTTAACAATAATTTTAATTCATTGTTAAAAGCGCTTAAAATCTAACGAATGTAACCATGCGTAGTGATATAAATGTATTTGTTCTGGTACGCAAAATAGTCTTAAAAGAATTCACACACAAACTGTTAAACGAGTGAAAATATCATCATATGCCGAAATTCAATTTTACGCAGCATGCGAATTGTACCACATTACGACCGCGAAAAGAAGATTTTACTTCTTTTTATTTTCGAAAGAAAATGATCAAAATCCAATATGGCGGCGATTGCTCCTGACAAAATGAGGTCGATGTCAACATACATGTACACCATCGACGACCTTGACAATTTCGACCAGTAAACAGACAATTGAAGCGACTGACACTTTATTTTACTTAATACACAGGGCAATACGTTTTCCGACTTTGGACGACGAATTTAAGGACGCGCTATGTTATGGGTACGCCGTGTGTGATCCGATGCATCAATGGCGCCCATGTTAAAATCATTTTTTTGAGAACAGGGAACGACAAAAGTACAAACAAAAACCCAAACACATTCGAACTAGTATCTTACCTTTAACTATCCTTTAAAACCCATCTAATAATCAATTTAACTCAATAATTTACGATTTTGCATCTAGGGTCTTTAATACTTATTTTAGCATAGTAAAATAAAGACCCTTATGCCATCATATCACTATATTCAAATGAGAACTCAATAAACTTTCTTCTTCGTCACACGCTACGTCATATACTCTATGTACATTACTGCTGTTAAAATGAACCGGAGCAGTTTATCAAATAATAGCCGTTGGTAAACACGGTTGTATTTGCAGATTTCTGCATACAAACATAATTATATTTAAACGTGCACAATGTTTTATTTGTCCATGGAAAATGCCCTTCTTGTACAAGAAAATAATTTAATATATGAATACAGAAAGAATGGAAAACATTCCATTACACAACAGATAAATGAGTGGATAATACCCGTGTACAAAATGGGACGTTCTGAATTCCAGTGTGGTGCAATTTTAACCATCTTATACTTTACACACCTCTATGCCTAACGTGAATTAAATCAGAAAGCAAATATTGCAGATTTTTATGAATTGTGCGATATTTGTACGGCTTGTTGAACATTCTTAAATGTCAAAAGTATATGCATGGATGATAAACAATGCAAATTACACGAAATAAGGAAAATGTTATAAATAGACGATTCAAATATATCGATATACAGTACATGTACATGTGAAATAAGTCGCGTTTATAATAAATCGCAAAAAAATGGGGAAAATGACGCAAAAAGTATGTCATTTTATGACGCCATCAATCAGCTGATTTATTATACGGATGGCGAAAAATTATGTCATATGACTAGATTTAAAGGTTGAAGGTCGTATAATTTTGAAGATCAAGTTTTCTCGACTTTATTTCTTATGAAAAATCATTCAGTGGTAAAGTAAAAAGTAGTCCGTGCACGCGACAGGTATATCCCACAAGGTTGAATACAGGTTAGTATATTCCATAAGGTGTTATACCGTCAATGTCGCGTTGAAAATGGGATAAAATTATATTCTATGAGCTCTGGAATATTATTAGAAAACGTACAATCACTGAGACTAGCTGTTCGGGCATTAAAGTTTCCGCTTAAAATTAGCTCTAAATCTAGCAAATTATTTTCAATTAAAAGTTGTTCTAGTTGTTGTAACCCTGACATAGTAAAATTTGCCTAAACGGGTGAGGCTTCAGGAGGAAAATATAAAGAAACATAAAGTACATCTTTGTCTAAGGAAAACAAGGTCTTATCTATTAGTAGCATCAAACCAAAACTAAATTCATGACATACACGTTTGAAAAAATTGATAGGGAGTTCTTCACAAAAACTGTTACTCCACCCATTGGTCTTTCACCTACAAGTGGCTGTTAAGCTTCACATGAAAAAATGTATAATATTCAAAACATACTTTTTACAGTATTCTGAGTCACAATTCCAAGTTTCTTGAACACCAATAGCATCACATTTTTGTAAAGTATCAATAATATCATATGAGAACAGTTTTGACTTTAGCCATTCAATATTCCAAGATAAAACGTTAATAAGTCCAGTCATAAGTGTAGGGCTTTGGCCATCATCCTACTTTCGAAAAATCGTTGTCTCTTTCTCAGTTGCACCTGCCTCGATGTTTGCTTCAGACTCCTCCCGATTCACCTCCCCAAACCTCCGTGCTCTTTTAAATACCCTCGAATTACCATCAAAACCGTACTCTGATTTCTAAGGATCAGGTTTAAAGGTCACAAGTTTACCATTTTAAAATGGAGATGATCACTTATATAATTATTAAAAAATACTACATCCTATTTATTATAGAATGTGTTTAGGTTCTGTTAAGATTTTGGCCTTCGTATGTAAGTAGAAAAATATATATTAAATATAACAAATAACTTTATCTACTGAATGTACATCATACGATAATGATATTGCGATACGACTGTAAATTGATACATCCTGCATTGGCGCCACCTCCTATCATTAGCGCCACCTCCTAAGCATTGTCTCCATCTCTTCAGGAAAAATGCAAAATTATCTACTACGTCGGAAAGAAGCCAATACTTGTGTGAATGCAGCATCTAATATATGTTGTACGCAATCGTTTGATAACGTTTGCGATTTAAATTGGCAAACATGTTCTCGTCTCACACGAAAAACTCATCGAAATTAATTATTTGTAAAACTCCACAATGCCACTACTTATAAAGGTTCTCACGTTGTTTAATGGGTTGAGAGTGTATGTTTCTGAAAATTGTGGATAAATAAATCTTCGCTGAATCGCACTACAATGCCAGATTTTAAAAAGAATGCGAAATATGTTGACAAACATATAAAACCTGACCACCCTTTTAAATTATCCATAAAATGTCAAAACATCCGGGCCTGAGCGACACCTCGGAAGTTGCATTGGCGTGATTGACGGCCGTGTTGTAATACGAGTAAAATAGTACACTTTTAAGCCTATGATTGTTATATTTTATCATTGGTTACATTGGTTATAAGACAATTAAGATAAGTCTATCTTCGCATATGCGGGGGCAATTTACATTGACGAAACTATTAACTTAAAGGCAAGTGCTGTATTTTGATATATTTTGATAGAGGAAATTTCTACTGTTTATAACATGTAGTTTAACTTAAAACTGTCAACTTTCCCCCAATGTATTTTAAATAGATACACCTATTAAATAAAAGAGCTGGTAAATTTAATATTGACTTCTTTAGGAGTTTAATACCGGCGATTTCCAAGCAAATATAATAAAAAGAAAGGAAAGTAACTCGATAATGCTAACAATGAAGTCAAAGTATATTTTTAGTTTTGTAATATCAATCACATGTTTATTTAGCTTTACCTTTTCGGCTGTATGTGATTCTTGATTTCAAAAAAAATATACTTTTGTTAAAAAAAGAGCCAATTAACTATGTAGCCTAATCCTCTGTCTACTCAACATTTTGTATTGATCAATTGAAGCAGAAGATTATCAATCGAAAGACAAACACAAGTGTATTTATTTGAGTCCCAGAAATTTAAAATCCTTAAACTGTATAAAATATGCATGGGTAAGTTGGCCTCAAATTGTGGGTCTGTCCTCAGTGATGGGTCTTCCCTCAGTATGAAGTGTATCGATCGACTGTCACCATTTGTTTGTAAATTTATATAAATTATATAATGTACCATACAGTCTTGATTGTCTCATTATATTCAAGGAGCACATAGTAATAAACTGTGAAATGAAATGTTCTATCATTATAATTTACCATACAGCCTCGATTGTGTTATTGTAGTCAAGGAATAAATAGTTATAAACTAAAAAATGAATTGTTTTATCCTGAAAATTTACCATACAGTCTTGATTGTCGGATTTTAGTCAAGGAGCACATTGTAATAACATAGGAAATTGAATGGTTGACGGAAACGATAAATCTACATGTAGTAAAAACTAGAGTTTAAAGTATTCAACGCGCTGATATTATGGTCAACTGCCTTTGCGTGTTTCATGATAAACTTTATTTGTTGTATTTGAAAACTTAATATAGCACATTATGAATGTATATATGTCTGAATAAATGTTGCGCAACAGCCTGTCCCAAGATATTACTAAAACTACCAGAATGTACGTAACATAGGCATAGCATTGCTCTTAATGACTAGGCGTACTACGTTTTAGTATATAATGCTTTCGCTATACATATTAAATAAGTTTATTATTTGCTTATTCATAATAAATTAACAAGTATGTCAATTACTATATGGACGTGATTAGCAATCTACTCACCTTAAAACTTAAATGTCAGCACACTTGTATCGCATTCTTCGATTGCATGATGTATGCCGTTCGCACTGCTATCAATATTTAACTCACAATTAATTAATAAGAAAGAGCATATTTTTCCTCATTTGTATTAATATCATCTTTATACATGTTTCACTTAAAAAATAATTTAGCGTCTTTACACTTATTGGAAAACCTAAATTATAATTACTGTTAAGTTTACGCTGGATTTTCCTTGTTTTAAGGTTCAAATGTTTTCCTTTTATCGCTAGTATTGCTTTTATTAAATGTATTAATTATGTGTCTATGGGGACATTTTGAGCTCCTTAAAACCTGTTTTAAACCCCTGTGCTTTTGAATTGATTATTCCAATGAGTTTTTGTAATATGTGCGATTTTGTAATGCTGGTGTGGGTATTGTCAATTGTACTCGTAATTTTAACGTCTACTGCGTGGTATTTATAGCGACTCATTTATGGTAGACACATTTCCCAATTAATGATAAATAATACCATATTTAATTTCGTACATATCCTAAGTCACAACACAAGGGATGATACAAATGTATATGTCCTTATTCTCATTAGACGAAATAATATACAGGTAAGTATTTCAGTGCACTTGCCCTGCACGGTATTGCATACATACATACATACAAACATTGCATAAAGTTATAGTATAGTTATTTAGCATTTAATAAAGAGTATTGTATAAACAGCTTCTTGATGGTACATTAATATAATTGTCTAAATGCATTCTTATACAATTTTAATTGTTTTATACTTCAAAAAGTGTACAAATTTTTCATGCAAACATAATAAGGTATGTATATCATTTATCATTACATTATTGCACAAAAGATAAGTAACTATTACGTGCCGAATTGAATTGTGTAACAAAATCTGATAATGCAGATTTTACAAAATACTTGTGTGATAAACAGTATTTACAATACTATGCGATATCATTAGTAATGTCATTATAGGAGACGTCGATCAATACTTTATCAAGGGACCACACTGTTAATTCTTCATTTGTTTAATTGTATTAATGTATATTTAAACGTGTGTCATTCTATTAACTAAACCATACTTTGAAGACTTCTTTTTTTTCTCTGACAATGAAAGATATACCGTTTAATCTCTGGCATGCGACGTTTAAATAATTCATTTTTTATTTGTAATCCCACGTTTCATATCCTGTCATTTAATATGAGTAGGTAACTAACAACTCTTGCATTAAAAAGTGGTCATCGAATTAACGTGTTGAATCATTGTTGCGGAAGTGTATGTTAATGCGTTATTTATTGCGGTTTATTTTTTTATATAAATTATTAATATGTAAACTCTACACTTCTCTATCGAGAATTCTTTTAGAGAGAATTATATATATATGCGTTACTGATTTAAATGCAATTTTGAAAATGTATTATTGACAACAAAAAGTATGTGTTCGCATATTTTCTACATTCAAGCCTAAATTCGAAGAAATTGTATATATTCGTGCCGAAATAAATTAGTTTAACTTTGTTTAACACGGTAGACAGACAATTCATTCATCCTTTTCAGTGAGTAAATACAATTATAGTGAGCATCAGTTTTTTTTTGTTAACAGAAAAGTAACTAGAGTATGTACACACCGCTTATGCTGTACATCAACAACAATAATACTTTTTTGATACATTAATGGTCATAAAATTTATGTAGGACTTACACATAGTTTTATCGCCACAACGGAAACTGACATATACATGGATTAAATTAAAATTAAAAAAATAAAACGAATTCATCTGTGTTTCGACATCAAAGTGTGTACATGCATCAAAACATATAATAAAAGAGTACATATTCGAGAGTATAATACGTATGTCGCATACATTAATTTAAAGCCTTGTGTCTGAAAATTTACATTTATGCAAACAAAAACTTCTAAATGACGTCCAATTAGTGTTACTAATTACCATCTTGAAGATAATATAAAGTTCAACGTCCTAACAGAATGTAACTTGAATCTGTTTTATTTTATGCTTTCCGGTGGTTTATAGAGAAATAACAGTGAATTAAAACTGATAATTTCACTGTTTCAAACAGAGAAAATTATAAGTGAAAATTATCCACCGAAGTCAACACATATCCTCTATGTTATATCAGGGAACACGATTGATGTGGTTGTTTTGATGCGTTCCCATGTTAATTAATTATACAATCTGGTTAAAGGACATTCATTCTGACCGCTAATGTTATCCAGTAACAATGTATTTGCATATCTGATTTCAATACGTCTCAATCATTTTTGTAAGGCGTTATAAAAGTACAAGAAACAATCAATGTCCAAGTATTTGTGGTGAGTGTTCATTACAAAAAAAATGGAACGAAGCTCTGATGTTGATCTTATTTTAATTGAAACATGTTTCTTAAACCTTCATTTGCATATGCATGAACTTACTAAAGCCCCCCCCCCCCCCCCCCCCCAAAAAAAAAAAATTGATAGTGTTATATGGTAAGACCGGTAAGATTCTTCGAAGCAAAACTATGAAAACTTGTGTAATACTGTTTTTAATAAATAAATACACGTCTCAAAATGAGGGGTGCATTTTTTAATCAAGCAAGTTTAAGATACATTTCACAAAAACACATATCGATTTTCGTAAATGTCCCGATATCAACATTGATATGTTCTTTATAATAACGAAATTTTTGTTTCCAGCATATATTTTGTATGCTTATGGCGCGAGTTTTACAATCATTAAATTTGCTGTTGTTCTATTGCATTAATTAAGACATGACGCTTTATTATGTAAAACGAATCTGAATAGTGTCTCCAATCACAATCCATTTTAAATAATATATCTTGTGTTCCAAAAAGTTTAACATCCCAGTATGAAAAACGGCCAAAATACGTCATGATAAAATATTCATTAGATATGTTCATAGTTTGGAACAGGCAGTTTAATAAATAATCAAGCACCTAACGAATTGATTGCCATTCAAAAAACCCATAATTATTAATACCATGATATGTTGTGGTGAACTAGTGCACCGTTAAAAACGTGATACATGTTCGTGTTATATTGATATTGGTGAAACGTCTTTATAGATGTGGTCTTGCAAAATGTCAGTGTAACTCTTCTGTTGATGTTGAAACCAGAAATCAAATAGAATCTTGTGCTGCGCAAGCGATATTTTTGTGTACATTATTTATTAAATCCTTAATTTAGGCTTTGCGTTTAACGGTGCAATCGAAACCAATTAATTCGTTGGACGGATCGTTATTTAAAAATAGCTTAAATGAATTTGTTTTAATTTCATTTTTCATTCCACAAAAAACAATAACTTGTATCAAATATGTGCAAATCACTATATTAACGGAAACATGACCTTAAGCTTTGTTTGAATCAATGATTTCTTAAGCCATAGCATCTGATCGGCGGGCATTCCGACACCAAAGAAAACCATTATAATGACGAACTGTTACACGAACATGAATCATTTTGGACATTTTGAGAACTTCAGAAACTTCAGGATTGCTATAATTTGCTTCTTGTGATAATATTTGTATTTATCCTGTCACATCCTTTCAAATCAGCCTAATAACCAGGTAACCTAATAACCCAAAAGATATTAAGCATGTAGACCACGTGACCTCGAATATCCGTAAGTTGCTATCCGCGCATGCGGATAAAATATACTTTTTTTTCTCTTAAAAAATACCAAATTAATGTAAAGTACTGTTTGTTTACACATTTTTATTTAAGCAACATAATGTAATCCCTTTAAAAACAAAACACTGACTTCATGGATTAGTATACATTAATTATTAATTTTATTTTATTAAATGTAATTTTCATTTTTATACTAGATATAATTATCATATATTATAATCATATAAGAATAGCAAATGGTTACCTAGAACGAAAGAAATAAGTACATGTTTTACACCTGTCTTTACCTACAGCAAGAAAATACTTCGCAAGCAAATTCTTATTGACAACAACGAAACAAAACATATATTTCGGTTGAGGTTAAAGACCTATAAATATAAATAATATAAATTTCGGTTCAACAAATCACATATCCCCAGTTCCAAAAATCTAAATCAGGGTTGGAAAAACAGTACGCAAACTGATCGCAGGTCACTTATTAAGCACCTTGGAATTATAAAAATCTATTAATACCAGTTAATTGGTCACTGATTCACCAGAAAAAACATACTAAGGAACTTACCAAAAAAGGAGAAACCGATGAATACCAGTTAACACTTTTGTGGAAAACTATCTTACGGAAAGTCCGAAGATAGCCGACCTATCACGATCGAAATCACACCCCTATTATCAGTATTTAAGCTTCGCGCAAACCGTATTTTCTGTCTCGCTTTACAGGTATGATTCTTATAATTAATTACATTTTGGATACATTTGTTGTTTGTATACTTTTATTAAGTGCGGTTATCTATAGTTAATTACTCATTTTAGTTGTATTTGGATGTTATTGTTATAATTAATAATATCATATTGTTAACTCTACAGGATTATACGGTATGTAAAGAATTGTGTAGAATTTATAATAACTGGACCGCAAACTGATATAACAAATATTAAAATGTAGGCTTATTATTGTTAGTTATTGAAATCCTATGTTCTCGAAAATTACTGTAGAAGTATTTTATTTCAAATGCTATATGACATGCTATAATAAACTGTGCATGTAGATTCACATGTATATTATTTGAACATATTATAATATTTCGTTGTCTCGCTTTACAGAATTATATATCAATTTAATAATTAGTGCTTAACGCGGAAATGGAAATAACATTTCATGAATAACATTTAACACACGAAGTAAACATCAAGATATCCTAAAATATCCACAAGATCCCGAGTAAGAAATAAAATATAACCGGTAGTAAATAGGACCGGTTATAATAATTTCGTCTTTGTGTATTGTATTAATAACGATTAACTCGATATCTGTGTTGTTTAACAAGTTGGAAGCCTAAGCGCTTTAAATGACGTCACAATGTTTTGGTTCGCGCGTTTTTTGTCCATATTAAATATTTTCACACAACATTCTCGAAAAGTAGATATTTTAGAAACATTTCACCGAATGATGTTAACGTGACAGGATAAATAGAATAATAGGTTGGTGACGTGGATGAAGAATGGTTATCTGGCTCGTCGGAGGATCTTACCGGGCTCGTCTTTGGCTCACTCGATGAATTCCTCCGCTTGCCAGATAATCATTCTCCATCCAGGTCACCAACCTATTATTCTCTATAAATATTCTATAGGGCGGATATTTAAAACATATATGATGGCAGTAATTATTGGGTTTAACATTAAAAATACTCTCAATGAATATGTTCCGTAAAAAAACCCTAATATAGTGAATTATATGTTCGCGGTTCGCTTCGATCCACTGATGCTTTCAATATAAACACTTACGCTGACATACTTGCTGCTGACTGAGATTCTATGCTTCCACGCGGATGTTAAAATGTTAAAATTCAATACAAAGCGACGGTTATCTTGTATTATAATTATATAATATTATCATACAATGATTATTTATGGTAGAACTGTTTTATTCCCTGTTCATTTGAAAGACAAGTAAAAACGGATTCACAATTGGAGATAAGAGACGCATATCCAAAGCACAGGGACCGGTGCAGTGCGCTTGGAAATGAATAATGGGATACCTCAGTTGCGATTTACTGCGTCTAATCTTACATCTGATATTAGACTGTTAGCCGGTTAATGATGTGAACATCAGCAATACCGTAATTATTCAATACACTCAAATATAAATATCGAATTGAAATATGAAATAGATACGTTTAAAATGCAACATAAAAAAATGAAAATTAATTTCTTTAAAAATTCATTTCTTTTATTTGAGGTAGCGAATACATGTCTCTGGTAGAAGAAGGTTTACGTCTCGTATAAATCATTAGATACAAGCAGACGACACTAAACCCTGCGTGAATTCAATTTTAGAACTAACTGTCTGACGTCACTAATACGGTATATATGCTCGGGTTTCACGTTTCTCGTTTTTTTTGCGAAATAGCTTTGACTGAGAAACCCCACCCACCCGTCCAAAGAAATTGACGTTAATTATGTTAAACCTTTTTGTAATGTTCAAATGCACTACCGAGATATGTATTACAGAATGGCTGTCAATCTGTTGCGGGCGACCACGGAAAACGTTCGGGTTACATTCACCAACTGTACACCACTTATCGTTAAGACGTCGGTTTTAGCGCTGGGCCTAAAATCGTGGATAGCGGCGGCGCCATGGCATAGATACTTCGCTATCGTCCAGAGCTAGGTCAATATCCAGGATGTTGCTGAGACGCGACATCAGTAAATGGAAATTATGGGTAACAAAGTGTCACCCAATGTGATTGAGTGTTTCTGCTACTTAACTTGTCGTGTAAAAGTGCTGTGATGTGTTCCTTCTTGCAACGAAAGGAATGTGTATTGATAGAACGTCTGTCTATCTGTTGCGGGCGACCACGGGAAACGTTCGGGATACATTCACCAACTGTACACGACTCGTCGGTAAAACGTCGGTTTAAACGTCGGGCCTCAAACCGTGGATTGCGTCGGCGCCATTGCATGAATACATCGCTATCGTCCAGAACTAGGTCAATATCAAGGATGTCGCCGAGACGCGACATCAGTTAATGGACATTCTGGGAAACAAAGTGTCAACCAATGTGTTTAAGTGTTTCCGCTACTTAACGTGACGTGAAGCAGTGCTGTGACGTGTGTCTTCTTGAAATGAAATGAATGTGTATTATTAGGTAATTTTGTTGCTGCATGATTGTGTGAGATATTGTTTTTATCATGACAGTTAATTATTATGATCTATGTCAATCTGACGCAATAATGTATATATCATTATTAACTGATTTTATATGTTTAATATGTTAGTCAAATATGTAATTTAGGCGGAAATTCTATGTTTCGGAGGTGATCGGAACCATTAAAAGTATAATTATATAACTATATAATGATGTACATCCGGGGGAGGTAAACTAAGCATGTTGTTTTCACCTATCACGTAGTGCTTTTATGTGTGAGGATGTCAGGAATTCTTTCAAAATTATTTTCGGTATTGTATGGGCGTTCTAGTACTCGCTCGATGGCACGGCGTGCTTAGGCGTACCTGGAATAGCTCTTTTTGGCTTTGCTTATATTGTACTATATGTTGCACTTGAAAATCTACGGTTCGGCTTACCGAGAATTTATTTGGCCGGTTACGGTGGCTTTAGCGATTGCGCTTGTATAATATATATTTCCGAACCTTCAAGGTGTTCGTTGAAATAGGAATTGCATTCATTTGCGAAATAGCATAGAATGGTGTGCATCGTCTGTTGGGGATTATTGCATAAACGAGAAGCTAAATCAATAGTGCAACTGGGGTTGGGGCTATTTTTAGGGCAGTACTTCCGGTCGCCCCCTCGACATGGCTCAGTTATAGTGCTAGTCTATAGCTGAGGTTTATTTACTCTAGTGCTAGTCTGGTGTAAATTATATTCCGCCATTTGGCCAATTAATTCCATTTACAGTTTTGTATTGTTCTTGTCATATGTTTTCTATTGTTTAAATATATAATATAAAATGAGTTTACGTTAGGTATCACATTAAAACATTATAATAAATATGTAACTGACAAAGCTGGCTTTTCTTGTAATTAATCATCAGCCCTTGCTCTTGTTAATAAATTCGAGTAGAACAAGTGGATGTCGCCAAAGGATCAGGGATCAATTTGATAAGTAGGTTCTGTAACCGAACGTGCATGACATAGACAGAAGGTAAAGGACTGTTACACTTTGGAATCTGAATAACTCTAACCGGATGAATGAATCGAATCTTTGTTAACGAATGGGGTACTGAGCTGCTTTCTGAAATAACATGGCTATATGATTTTAAGAACTATGGATACTTATAATTAAATCGTGTATATGCTATACTCATTGGGACCGCCGATAACGGAATCTCTTTAATTCAGTGGATTTCATGCAAATTCAGTTTCAGTCAAGTTTTAAAGATACTTATATTAATTATTACCTTTTAGTATAACAACATAAACATGTATGGGAATGGATGAGTTTTATTGGTATATTCTTAATCTATTGTTTTCAGTTCTAAGTCCGTGGTTTTCAAACGAAATCAGTTTCAGTCAAGTTTTAAAGATACTTTTAGTAATGATTACATTTTAATATCACAAAATCAACATGTTTGTGAATAGAGGAGTTTATGCGTATATCCTTCCTCAATTGTTTTCAGTTAATGTAAGGATATGCTACATTTCAGGGTTCATAATATAGATATAAAATCTGGGTGCAGAAGAAAATGAGTTTATAAATAGGGTGTCAGAAAAAGATTCAACACGACTTAGAAACATACACAGGGTCTGAATGTACTTGTGCGTTTGTAATCGTAATATATGGCAATCGTTGTCGATGTACTAATTGCCTTTACGAATATTAGATAAAGACCTAGACAGATACAGAGAAAAAATAAATGGCAGTATTGCAAATAAACGCAATTTGACAGTTCATATATCACTTTTAAATTCTCATAAATGATTGCAATTGAATTACATTTGCTGAGTTAATTACCCTTCTAACTATACACACATGATTATTAGTTTGATTACAAATAACATTCTGTGTTGAATCTTAGTTTTTGTTTTATCAAGTTAACACTCATAAATGTTTACCTATTCAAGGAATTTCCAAGAAGTTTGTCGTATTCGAAGTACAGCAGAAGTGGCATAGAAAGCAAACCAATCTACATTACAAAGGGCTGTTAATAGGTAAATATCTTAATGCGACTTCTCCGGTGCGAAGATTATTTAATAGATATAAGTTATGAAACGTGTTGCCAGAATACAGTACATGTCAAAACACAATGAAATTCAATTTGTGCTAACAAAATAAAAGTGTGAGTAAACAAATATGTATTGTAACTCGAATGCACGCATACATCGAAACTTATGGAACCATTCCTCTTGTTTATTGTATTGTATATGTTAGTTGATAGTTGGACAATTTCCTTCAGAAGCTTATATGTACCAGTGAAGTGTTTCATAGCATATTTAATATTATAATATAATAATATTACTTTGCCTTTTTAACCTGATGTATTTTACGCATGCGTATTGGGTATGATGTGACTGACGTCTTATTATTCCACCGACAATTTTCACAATAAAGACGAATGGCGTGGATAATGAAACACGTTATTATATTATTCCTTTTTTATAATCAGGAATTCGTATGATTATTATCTTGTGTTTCCCGTTGTGGGAATTAATCGTATGAGATTTATATGACACAACAGGACATTTCCTATATAAAAAATCTTAATGTTCTCAATCGCCATGAACATATGGTAGTAAAAATGTTTCGCTCGTTAATTGTATTTAAATAGCAACCATATTTGCATATCTGATTTCACCGTATTTGGATTTTATTGTTTGATGAATTGGATAATTATGTTGAAGAGAAACATGCGTAAATCCTTTAAACATTCGTCGCATTTGCAGTTACTTGTCGATTGTTGAAGAAATGTTCACGGTTCACATTGTCATTGTCATTGAAAATTCTTTGGTATCAATTGTAACAAAAATATTTATTAGTATGTGCTTTTTTTGTAAAAGAACATACAGTTCATTTCAACGCAACAACAATGTTCATGCGTATGTGTATTTGTTTATTTCAAACCTTTGATTCATCTAATTAGTAAGAGTTTGTTAATAACATTCAAATAAGCTTTTCGTTTTATTGACCAGACGGTTTCCTGAAGATCTAAAACAATTAGCTTTCTTCCATTTAATATTTTAATATATTTAAAATAGTTGTTTGTTATTTATGGTCATGTCCATAACCGATCTCATTACAGCTAAAACAGTCATGTAAACTTTACTGTATCATCATTATTGTAATTATTTCGGATTACTTTAACTGCACGTTGATTTAATTTTATAAACTCATGGCATATGCATAATAGTAACACACTTCTTTGGTTGTGCTTAGCCGGAAAAAATACATCTTCATTACAGTATAGTACATGTTCAGGCATTTTTCATATCGACATTGGCACTTTGTTATTTAGTCACCTTTAAGTTCGTACTAATTGCATCGACTTGTTATTTGAGCATATTAAATACTTAATTTAAACCCTTTTTTTCACAATGATATCATGATCTTTTTGCCATTAATATGGTTAGTACAAGAATGTCAGACACGAAGTTCTGTGCTTTTATACAAATGTAAGATACAAAAGTTGTAATTGTTGAGAGTGCGGAAACCTTTGCAAAACAGGCTACTAAACCATCTGTTGTTCCCCATGGCAACGACTGCGTAACTACAGATTCAACTCCGAAATGCGTGGTAATTGTTTAAAACACATCCTTTGAAACCCTTAAGGTTCATGTAGAAGCTTCATTTTGAAAAATGTGGGACCCCTAGTATTGAACTCAAATTTGACTAAAGGAAGAGTGCCACATTGAAAATGTATACATATATGCTTTAAAGAATGTTTTTCCTTCAAACTGCTACCAATTTTGTACATCACCGTATCATAACATCCACAAAATCAATCAAAATACAAAGCGATTTTAACACTAAAGTATACATTATTTTCAACAATCTGAATCATGTTTATTCCACGTATTTCGGCGGAAAATTATATAACTAGTGAATAATATCAACATTGACGAGGGCAAGTTACGCTTAAATAGTAAAAAAAGTTTACATATCTAGAAATATCAAAACTCGAACACATGTCATTTCATCACCATGGGGGCAGCCATTTTCAAATTAATAAAATAGAAATAAACATGCTTAAAAATTAACTAAACGCCTAATTGACATTCCAAACGGTTGACGATGACAAATGTATTGGATTGTAATCTTTCCGTTGATGTTTTCAAACTGCACGATCAGACCTCATAAACACTCAAAAGAATAACTATGTACGAAGCATTTCACCAATGTTTACAATCGTTGTCGAATCACATGTACTTAATTATTGCGCATAAAATAGTACGCTTACAGACTGACAGAAAGATCGATACGTAACTCCGTTCAATTCATCACGGTATACTATTCTATTGATAATATATAATAATACATCGCTTTAACAATCTAGAAGTAGAAATAATTCTTTTTAACGGAGTTTTTAATAACGAAAGTGAAAACAACGGAAGTTGGATGGATATTCTGTGAGATGCACTTCAGCTCAATAAAAACAATACAAATAAACTAAAAAAGACGTGTGGGGGGGGACGATTTTCAGCTGGAAAATATTTGAAATAGGGTAAGTGATGATATCTCTACGTGGTCATTTCTGTTATTTAGTGCGATCTCTTGCTGATTAATGTTAATAGTTGTTTTACTAGTTGCCACCCAACTGTCAAAATAGGTATGTGTTTTCTCAGGTATGTGTATACACATACCCGGTTTTCTCACCACTGCACGTGGTTTCGACCGATTTGTTTTGCACGTTTTTCTACGGATCACAGCGATGGCCACGCTTTCAAAATGGGTAAGAGGAATCGAAATATAAAATCAATCGTTTTGCCAATTTCTTTACAATTTTATATGTCGTCTGCAATCTATTTCAATTTGAAATGGTTTAAAATTTGCAATTCGGTTGAGAGGTAAATAACAAAATTGTTAAGCCTTTGAAATAGATGTGTGACTCTTATTATCCACCATACCTGGATTTTTAAAAGAAGTTACGTTTTAGTTATTTTTAAAACTTTGTTTAGGATATTTATCAAAAAAAGGCAGTTGAATATATACTCATTTGTTGTTTTATGACAATACTTTTCTGTGAAATGTTGCTAACTTGACCTTGTATATGTATATAGCTTTGTATTTATTCAACTTAAGGTAGTGCATATCCTTCCTAACTTTAGATTGAGATTTTGTAAATTAGTGTAAAAATGTATTGGTTTTAAACCAAAATATGAATAAAGCACACAAATATTGAATGTCAAAAATGTGTTTATGTTATTCTATCTGTCTTTAGCTTTAAAATGATACTTAGTTTGACCATATTGTACCACATTCAATGAAGAAAACCCAAAGCGAAGTTTTAATGAATTTTATCCCCCCCCCCCATGAACCTTAAGAGACGTGTTGTTTTCAACTTACAGAATACATAAAGTTTATATAATTTCACTGCGTGTTCTAAACAAATCAGTGTCTTGTTTGCCATTTAACACATTTTTCGATTTGCAAAGAAAATATTTTTCGAATGCAACAGAGACAATTTAAATGGAATTAATAAAACCAATCAGTGTATTCAATCCGAAAAAGTAATAAGCGTTAAACGTCGGTATTGTTTTTCTGATGATAATTGGTTTAATTACATATTGTGATGTACATATGACTCATGTGCTTTGTATAATTTGATATGATTGTTGTTGTTATAATAGTTCATACCGTTAATTGAAATACTTTGTCAATGCATGCATTTTGTCCTGGCAGCTTTGGAAATCTGATTAATTTATCGGAAACTAATATAAAACACGAATAAATTTGACCTTTATGCAATTTCTATGAAGCACTCCTTAAGCTACAAATACCCCGAATCGCCCCATTGATGGTATTTATTAAACATTCATCTTATATTAACTGCCTCTCTATATCAAACTAAGAAAAGCTCAAGTATATTTACATATAGAGGATACTTGTATCGATATAAATAACGTCAAATAATCCACAAATCTCGTGCTTCGTTGACTGTACTTCGTTGTGCCAGTTTTAAGCACGTTGACTGTACTTCTTTGTGCCAGTTTTATTTATGTTTTTACATTCGAAACTTTAAAAGCATACTGAAATAAAGAACATGATACACATCATTTGTCTCTCGTACATCGTCGACGGGTTCGATAACACGACGTCGTAAATGGACTCAAATTGACATGTACACCATGCACATTGTCTTAATTCAGTATCGGCTGCTTTCAATTCAACAATTTGTTGTCAAAACACAATTTCATGTTTGCATGCAAATCCTTTTTTAAGTGAAATAACGATTGTTCTACTGATATTGTTTTGTTATCTTGTTAATGGAATCTTTTTTTCAGCTATCGGAAATACGTAGAAGCTTGAAAAGACCGCGTTTGAAACAAAAACACGTACTTACTTTAAGGGACTGTCAACCACGACGACAAAGAAAAGGAAAAGTTGTAGAATACCGTATTTTTTTATACAATTATTAGTTAATATTGATTACAATATCACGACTGGTATATTACATGACTTGAAAAAAGTTGTTAAGTTTTCATATTTTCAGTATATTCGGTAACAAATATACAAATTTTACTGGGTATGTCTACCAGGTAACTCGAGTTAACTATAAATAACGCCAGTAGATTGATCATCATCGTCACGTGGCAAACCCGGGAATGCATATAATGCATGCGTAGTGAGTTGTATATATTTTATATATTAAATGATCAATCTTCTTGCGTTATTTATAGTGTGTATATCGTTATTCTCTTATTCTCTAATTAGAAGAAGGCGGCATACACATATTTAAGTTGTACATTCCATCTGTACGTATGTATCACCGCCGTCCTATAACGACCTCAACGAGGAGATGGAGTTTCGTGTGTAATCTCCCTACAAAAGAGATATACTTTTTTAATTATATGCCATCTGTTTTAAATTAAAATAAAGTAGCTTGTAGCTGTAGTATTCTTCACGCAA
The DNA here is from genome assembly GCF_020536995.1 of Dreissena polymorpha. NCBI lineage: Eukaryota > Metazoa > Mollusca > Bivalvia > Myida > Dreissenidae > Dreissena > Dreissena polymorpha. Next base: position 26,081,962 of record NC_068361.1, read on the forward strand.
TTGTAATATTATTCTTCACTAAATTGTAAGGAGGTTACATGCCGCAAATAACTGTAATGAGGTGACAAACTCCGTCTCACTTTCACACACACACACACATATATATATAGTGTGTGCATTTGTTTCCTGTTTATGTTCATTATATAGGCTAACCGGCAACGGTTACTAAGGACTTTGTATCGGAATGCTTAAAATACGAATATTAAGCATAAAATGACAAAACTACTGCATAAAAATATGTGTGCATGCATGTCTGGATAATTAAAAAATATGCAGCCTGAATATATGTAAATAAACATGTAATCTTCATGGACATGTACATTATGCTTTCTTATTGCGTTTCCGGTGCAATCACTTTGCCAGTTTGATGCACGCGTATATTTTAGTATATTTGAACTCTTACATAAACATATTCTAGACCACGGTGAACACCACTTATATGCAATCTTACAATCTAATTTATTACGAACTTTAAAAAAAAAACGGGTGGGAAGTCAGTTTGTTTTTGATCGCGATAGTACATGTAGTTGAACATACATTATTATTTACAAGGTTGGTAATTTTATCATTACTATACGTTGTTTTGTTGGCATTTCTTTTAAATTGATGGTCGGTCTGTTTGAATCAATGCACTGCACATGTAAAGTTCATTTGAAGATGGCATATTCATCAAATAAAATAATGTTGCGGAATACCATCATAAAGCACGGTTAGTTCAAGGGGGTGAACGGAAGACTGCTGTAAATCATATTAAATAAAGAAGGAGATACGACAGTTTTCCATTCAGCCATCTCATTTTGTTTCACATCCTACAAAAGCCAGTTTTATTTGTGTAATGGTAGGCTGTCCCTAAAGGAAGTAACGATGATTATATTGGAATTTCTTCATTGGAATATAAATTAAATCATGTTTTCATTCCTTCTTTTGCCTCATAAGGTGAGGTGTAAGGTGACTCATATGTTTATTCTTAAACTTAAAATAACACAACTCATCTTAAAACTGAGACAAAACCCAAGTTGATTCTGATTATTGACTTAAACATGTTCGTGAAACGAGTCCATGGTGATCCGTTTTATAAATTATTTCAAAACATATTGGAAACCGTCTCTATAATTCAGTTAATGTTTTTAGTGAAATAAATCAAGAGAATAAAATGCTTGACTAAGAAGTTTAGTTTTACAGATTAACCACTGTATATGTTTCAAACTTAAATTGAAAATTAATTAACAAATGCTTCATTCGGATGACACGCATCGTCAGTTAAAAAAAAGAGCAACTATATTTGGAACACACATTGAACCATACAGCAATCGAAATTTCTTTTATACCTAATGATACAATAGGACATTTCTGCAGTAAAATAACACCCGTGAATATAACACATTTTATGAACTACTTTTTCTATTTTTAGATTATCATTTCAATATAATCATATTTTGTATGATCACGAGTGAATTAAATCTGTATTCCACAGAATCCAAAAATATTTCGTTTTAGTTTATGCTTTTTTCAACGTTTATTATCATTTTCAAAGTGTTTAACTGTGGAATTTCGCTGAAATAATGACGTCATTTTGTGTATTGAAATGTATTGAGGCACGCCACGAGAGAAAGGGTAATTTTTAAACGAAAGGGAAACAGCTGTTTACTATTTTCTTGAAAAGGGGCATCAAAGAAACAGAAACAGAAAATTGGTTCATGTCAGTGTAAGATCAAGTGTTATTAATATTTTATATGATCATTCGTGAAATAACAAACGATCTTACACTGACATAAACAAATATCCTCTATGTATTCATTTATTCTATGTATTCTTTCTAAACGTCTAATAACGCATATAATTGGCTACGACGCACTTTAGTCGGTATTGTTCTAACTATTACAACTGTTTTGAGCCTAAAATTGTTTTGTGTTTTTGCATTAACGTGTGGTTTGTGGGGTCGCCAATTTTTAGTAATTGATTATGATTTCTGTGTTATCGTTTGTGCGAATTTGTCATTAATTACAAATGATCTCTTAGCTAACTGTGAGTTTGGGAGAATCCTATAAACCAGTATAAATTGTACATGTTCGTTAACCAAAGAGTACATCAAGCCGTCTTTCTCTCCGTTTTAAGCAATAGTTCAAAGAACTGTTTCAGTATTTTTTTTATCTCGGCCGAATTCGTTCGCCTCCAGACTGCGGTAACGACGGGATGCCAGAAGACGAGTGGTTAATGTACAAGGTATAAGAGACCAAGTAAAGAAAAGTTGAACTTTGCGTTTTATTACACTACTAAGTCAGATCAGATGAGGTAAGATTGCACGTTTTAATTGTTTTCGTCGACATAAATATAAAACAACGAGTAAGCAACTGGAATTGTTGTGTCTGCAGACAGATAATACACCTGGTATAACAACTAGCTAAACTATTCATCGAAAGAGTATCACAATAAGCAGGGTAAACAGTATGAGTATTTGTTTCTCTATTCGTATGATTCCAATCATCTAAAGGTATATATTAATGAACAAACAGTTAAACTATGTAATAAACGTGTGTGCTGAGAACATACAGCGGAAGGCAACCGCATGTTCAAAAATAAAACTCCTTGGAAAGTGTTTCTTCATGACATTTTGCATGTCGTGTCATAATGTGAGCTGTGCTATACTTGTTTCTGTATGAAATGTTTGTTCATGCATCTTTATTCAAGACGTTTGCGCCAATGTCGTGTGTATACATTATTTAACGCTTAAGATATTCATTGCAACGGTTATAACAGAAAATCTATAAACGTCATAATTCATTAGATTTAATAAAAATATTGAATATTATTCGGCCATAAAACCATTATTCAATAACTGATCACATTAACAATTCCAAGGCGTCAACTTATTGGGCACTTTCCTTCATTAAATGACCTCGTGCATTAAAAAGATTTATCCCCTGCTTGGGAAGCAGTTTCACGTTATATACATTAAAAACAATGAATTTAAATTATTCAACAGTTTACGATGTTGAAACGTTTCATACTATACCTTCGTCTGGTAAATCCCTTGGAAATTACATTTGTATATGTGTCGTTGATCTATATCAGGAATCAATAATTTTGATAGGTTCAGCAATGCCATGTCTTAACACGCAATCATATATAAAACACGGCCATCAATTAAAACAACTGTTACTTTTTGTTTGTCCTCATTAATTGGTTTGTATTAAAAAACTTCGTGGTACAAATAAAAACTGTCTTTAAAATAAACAACTTACTACATCTGGAAGAATTAATGGACAAATACGTCATTACTGATATCAGTGTAAAATATCATTATACCATTCACTACAGCTTAAATATGTGTCTTGTTCTGAGAAAATTGGGCTTAATGCATGTGCGTAAAGTGTCGTCCCAGATTAGCGTGTGCAGTCCGCTCAGGCTAATCAGGGACGACACTTTCAGCTTTTATGGTATTTTTAGTTTCAAGGAAGTCCCTCCTTGACGAAAGTCAAGTTTAGGTGGAAAGTGTCGTCCCTTATTAGCCTGTGCGGACTGCACAGGCTAATCTGGGATGACACTTTACGTACATGCATTATGCCCAGTTTTCTCAGAACGCGGCTCATAATATCTGCTTTTTATATCACTTAGAACTTGCATGTAGGCGTGATCAGGACGTTAACATTGCCTTAATTATCATGGCTACAAATATACAGCTTATCTTTCAATAGATAAGTAACACGCATATGAAGCGCGGAATCAAACCTTCGACCGCAAGTTTTGAGCGGCAAACGCGTAAAATTATCTTAAACATCAGACGTTTCGTAAACAGGGGCCTTGCGCAACCGGTAGCATATATTTTGTGCCTGAAAAAAGTATTGCAATTACAAATGGTGCATGACGTACATGTTAGAGAAAGAAAGATAATGTGTGCTTTTTCAATCAACTGTTAATTGAACAATGATTTCCTTTTGCTTCGATATGTATAACCGACGAATGATGACGTGTTCTTTTGCCTCCGCACGCTTGAATTAACTGAATTACATGAATTATTCGGAAGTGTGTTTGTATAGATATGATGGCATTTTTCCCAAATCTGCAACAAATGCGTTTACAAATTCATCTTAAAAGCGGGTTTTAGTAAAACATTGTGGTCTTTTTGCATAATTTTTGCGTTACAATGCCATTTTTGAATTACTACGCCCTGCCTCATATGTCTTCCTGGGATAAACACTAACTACACATATTAAACGAGTAAGATATAAGATCTTAGATGAATACTTTGCGGCGTATCCTCTGTCCAATTGAGTACAGTATTTGCATAAATCCAAACTAGTTGGTCTAATAGTACAATATAGTAATGATAATATTAATACTAATTATAAAAGATAGTAGGAAGAAATAGTAGTAGAAGTAGTATTAATAGAAGTAGTTAGTAGTAGTAGAAGTAGTAGTAGAAGTAGTAGTAGTAGTTGTAGTAGTGTAGTAGTATAGTAGTAGTATGTAGAGTAGTAGTAGTAGTAGTGAGTAGGTGTAATTAGAAGTAGTAGTATAGTAGTCGTAGTTAGTTGTAGTATTGTAGTAGTAGTAGTAGTCGTAGTATTGTAGTGTAGTGTACAGTAGTAGTAGTAGTAGTAGTCAGGTAGTAGTCGTCGTAGTAGTCGTAGTAGCGTAGTAGTAGTGTCGTTGTAGTAGTGTCTAGTTAGTAGTAGTCGTATAGTAAGGTAGTAGTATAGTAGTAGTAGTAGTAGTAGTAGAGTAGTAGTAGTATAGTAGTAGTAGATATAGTAGTAGTATAGTAGTAGTAGTAGTAGTAGTAGTAGTAGTAGTAGTAGTCGTATGTAGTAGTAGTTAGTAGTAGTAGTAGTAGTATAGTAGTAGTAGTATAGTAGTAGCAGTTAGAGTAGCAGTAGAATAAGTAGTAGTAGTAGTAGTAGTAGTAGCAGCAGCAGTAGTAGTAGTAGTAGTAGTAGTAGGAGTAGTAGTAGTCGAATTACACATACTATTAATATTATTATTATTATATTATTATTATTATTTATTTGTTATATTACTCATGTTTAAATGACACATTTGTTAAACTTCATTTATAAATTAGTATTTGTTTTATTATATTTTCATTCGTTAACCACTGTATTGATTTGCAGTAAATAGAAGTATATACCACCGCAGTACGTAAGCATTAGGCAAGTGATGTTAATTATTGACCGAGTTTGAATATTATTTATGATTTCGGAACAAATGTCTCATTAAGTTGATTGCGTAAAACCTTCAAAACCATTTCAATTGAAATGAGTGTCTGTTGGTTGAATCTCATGGAATTTTCATAATCGGCATACACTCCATTTGTGTGGATGTTTCTGGGAAAATAAAATATCACATTTACGGGTGGGTATATTTCAAGACAACGTTTAAATCGACACCACGACTTTGAAGTTTAGAGTTCCCTTAACCACATTTAAACATTCACGTCAAGGGCATCCAATTAATCTATAAGCATTTCAAATGTGTACAACCTGTTCCGCGTAACAAATAATGTCAATACAAGAAAGTCATATACACTGTTTTGTACCACTTAACACATAAATGCAAGCCTTCTTTAGACCAAAATATATTTGTTTCCGATTGAAAGCAAAGAAAAACAAGCGAATCAATAACCAGGAGGTCGGATAGATACACTTTTATTCGAAATTGTGAAAATGACAGCTTTAATGATAGTTTAAGATATTATGTCAGAAACAGTCTCCAGGTTATTACTTGCGATTACATTTTACCATTCAGCCATTCAGCCATTCAACCAGCTTTTTTTTCTATAAATGTTGTGTATGTTCCAACAATTGAATGAAGTAGGACTCGTTTTGTCGAATTTTAGGACAGCGGCACTAAGGCAGAGATACTGTATTAGTCCAGGAATAAATGAGTCTGTTGCAAACTTTGCGATTATGTGTGATGTGTGATGTGTTTATTTACAAATATCCGCTCGATACGTGAGCTGGCAATCTCAGTGTAATTGGAATCGGACGAGATTAGCTGTTTAGCGTTATTTGATTGGATAGGTCGACCTATTTCATTAGATTCATTTCCAATAAACATGATGTTGAATCACCAGTGACAAGCAAGATTTACTATGACGCAGTTAAAGCTTTATTATTTTTTATTAGATTCATTTCAAATAATAATGATGTGAAAGATACCAATTACAAGCACGTTATCGTATGATGCAGTTAAAGCTTGATAAATACTTTGTTCGAGAAGATCCTTGTTGTTATTAGAAATTGGAGGGCGGTATATGCCCAAATATAAAAATGTACGTTTGTTTATAAATAGTTCTAGACCGTTTTTTGTCATGACAGAACGGTCGTGGTATTGAATTACTTTTTTGACGTAAATTGCAACTCCGCCCCTTGTCAATTTTGTCTTTTACAAAGTACTGGTGGTTAACAAAAAATCGTATGTTCAAGTGACGATTTGAGATTTAGGCATTGAGCCTGTAAACACAAAATCATCGTATGCTCGAGTTTCAATTTCTTCAATTTCTAAATAGTACAGCTTTGGTTTTAGGCTTTGATTGTTCAGATGCATGATACTAAGGCGAATATTAAGTAGTTTATATAGGATGATACATTTGAGTCAGAGTCACAAGAAACTGAGCTAATACCAGGTCCCGGGTTGGGGTGAATGTCTCCTAAATCATGAAGATTAGACGTAATTTTAATATATTGTGTGCCTAGGGCATGTGTTTGTGATCGTATTGACATTGGTGACTGCGATTGGCTCAAGTGGGAATGTGCAAATTCATCACGGAGGATATGCACTTACGCATTTTAGAGAAATCGCCGTCGTATGGTATGTCTTAAATTCTGGGAGTTGTAGATATCCTACATGTAAATTGATGTCCGATATTTAGTCCGATGCCCAAAGAGAGAAATGAAAGATGAATTTTGTTTTGATACATGCTGATTATAGTCTTTATAGATAATTTAATTAGTTTAATCATGTTGCATAAATTAATTTTGTAAGTATAATGCTAGTATTTTAAGGCTGATAGTTGTGCTTGCATGTTCAGCTTCATCTATGAATAGTAAACATCCAAACATAATCATATATGAATCAAATGTGCATGTTAACCGCACATAAAACTTTTAGTTTTTCATCTAAAATGGGTATAATTAATCTTTTCAGAGCCCCTCTTCTCATGTTTTTGCCATTGAGAACAGTTTCCTTAAGTGTCTGTGTTTAACAAGAAATGCAGGGTAACAAGCATTTAGGTTACGAAATTGTTACTTGTTCTTCTACCCGACAACAAAACGTTGAATGAAAGTTTCAACTTTAATTTGGTTGCTATTTAGACTAAATAATACGTTTTATCCAAACACTCACATACATCGGGCGGAAGATACGCATATAATAACTTTTCCAGTTTCATTCATTTAAATTGTTACACTTAAGTCATGAAAGATCTTAGATCTTATATACTTCATATGTCAATATATATAACTACTTTTAAATAATTACACAGTGCCTTGATATTTTCATTGTAGATCTGCTGAAGCATGGCATTCAATAGCTGTTTTCAGAATAATAGTAACACACTTTGATAATTCATAGGCATAATAATTTGAGATAAATGCTTGTTTAAACAATATCGATATTAAGTGTATGTTTGCAATATCATATTTCCCATTCTCCAAAACACACTCAACTAAATATTATCATTACTTAGTATAGTTATAAGCACACCTATTTTCACTATCGTTATATGAGGAAAATGGTAACGAACGTTAGCTGAAATGTTGTTCAATAGACCGTCATTATTTTTTAAACTCAACTGTAATATAATTATAACGAGTAATCTTAGCAAGTTGTATGAGAGAAAACTTATATGTAATTTAAAGGCTCTATAAAGGTGACAAATCCAATTATTATGCATATCAACTTGTCTGATTTTTACCGGATTTCAGTTATTCTTGCATAAAAACTGCTAATAAAACAGCTGAGTTACAACGTTGTCAAGAATTATGGAAGATAAACCCGTTTCATAATTGGAAGAGATGTTTACATTTTTGCAACTAACGTGATGTGTAGCCTCAGAGCGGTGACATATGCTAAAAATAGCCGAAAGAAAATTCAATTTTAATTCTATTTTAAACAACTTTTAACCAGCAGAAAGTAACTTATTAGATCACTACAAACCTTTAAACCATTTAGAAGAGACCTACTTTGTGGGTGATACCGGAAAACGTTAAAAATCATCGTTATATTTTTGGTGACCTGAGTCACTTTCACTTTCTCTTTTCCGAGTAATCAGCGATGTTAATAAACTGATTGTTTGTAAACACAATTGACTTGGAGGACACTTTATTTTTAGCTCAAAACAAGTTGTTTTGCTTATTTTTTATTGTAATGTCCAATAGCATATAGATATTGTTTTTTGATAACCTTTATAAATAAAATATGAAAAAAGTATTTAAAAATCGGTAAATAATTACGGATCTTCACCTTAATAGAGCCTTTAAATTAATTACTTAAAGTCTCTATAACGCTCAAAATCAACGAAAATTTCGTAAAGTATTTCGTAAAATAAAGTTAACACCTAAACAATCAGTGTTCCTTATAGCAATTGCCACAATTTCAACGCTGGATGTGGTATAATTACATAGATTTTTGTAGATACAAAATGCTCCTTTTATTTATTTGTGACCACGATTAATTCCATTTTAATTTCCCGCGAATATATCTATTCATACGACACACAAACACCATGTTAGTGTTCATGTGTCGTATGAATAGATATCGTTGCGGGAAATTAAAATGGAAAAACAACGAGCATTTTGAATCTATAAACATATATTTTACCAGACCACATCTGGCTTTGAAATTTCGGCAATCGCCATATGGAATAATGATATTTAATTGGTTTATTTTACGAAATATTGTAAGAAATGTTCGTTGATTTTGAAAAGCAATGTTCCTTTAATTAAACTGAATTAGTAATTATGTCTTACTATTGCCATATAAGTAAAACTGCAATCCCCCCCCCTCCACCAATTAAGGCAGCGATGTTTTGCAACGGAACGTTGTTGAATTTCCGAACTCGGGGATATTTCGCCATAAAAGGAAACCGTTAGTCCATGCGTCATTTCATTTTATTGTGCGGAAGCGAAAACGCATACGTCATAATTCTCTGTTAAACATATCGAATCATTAGGTAATCATAGTGCAAATAAGAGTCGATTAAACATGTGCACATTTTATTTCTTGCACGTACTCACATGTCATGGACCTTTTTGATAAGCCGAAACATTACATGCTATCGGTATGCAAAGTCCCTGTTTACCAAACGTCTGATGGTATATATATATATATATATATATATATATATATATATATATATATATATATATATATATATATATATATATATATATATATACATATATATATATATATATACGTTGGCCGCTAAAAACCTACGGTCGAAGGTTTGATTCTGCGCTTCATAAGTTTGGTCCATATCTATTGAACGATAAGCTTGTACAATGTAGCCAAATAAACGTATAATTAAGGCAATGTTAACGTTCTAATCGCCTTGCATTACATTCCTGTTCTCGCCTACATGCACATATAAAGTTATTTTAAGAGCGGAAACATATTTCAACTTAAGTGAATGGTATAATGATATAATAATACCAGTAATGACGTATTTGTTCATTAATTCTGCCAGACATCTTAAGTTGTTACAAGGAAACAACACGAGTTAATGTTATAGGCAATCAATTTATTGTACTCAAGAGTTAATTTTATAAAATTTTACATTAAACGCACTTTATGAGAACATTTCTCAACGAACAAGTATTATTGTAGTTTTTAGATTGAGGTTCGGTTTGCATTTGTAATTGCATGTTTAGACATTGCACTGCGGAACCAGTTAAAGTTATTGATTCCTTATTTATTCCAGCTAAAACTATGCAAATGAAACTGCCAAGAGACTGACGGGACGCAAATTCAATATTGCAACGTGTCAACATCGTAAACTGTTGCATAATTTGAATAAATCGTGTTGAAAATATAGAAATTGCACCTTCAACTGTGCCATCAGCAACTTAATCGCTATGACCTAAGAAATAACAAATAAGACCCACTTATTCACGTAAGAAGTGAATCATATCGGTGCTAACTTCTCCCGACAGCTATACGTGAGTGACATGCCCTTACGCCTGACTAGACACGATCCCCACATTGTCCTCTTGTAAAGCTTCTCGTAACAGAAATCTCCAAAATCATCTGAATTATTGCGACATTGACTGCAGTAATGATCTATTGCAGTAATGACCTATTGCAGTAATGATCTATTGCAGTAATGACCTATTCCGAAGATCACCAGTACACATCCCTTTACCCATGTGGTGGGAACAAAACTGCAAACAATTTCATTCAACATGGTCAGCACCATATACAAATATCGTGCCCTCTTAAAACTTTGATGTGAATAACCTACCTCAAAACAAAACAATATTCATTTAGTTCCAACGATATATTGTGTTGTCAAAACGCTTCTTAAATAATAAACTGGCAACAGCCCATCATAGTTGGTGTCGAGTGTCGTTTCGTCACTGTTATTTGTCTTTTCACTCATTCTAACTCTTTTCAAGCTCTCTCTTGCATACATGTATAACTAAAAATCTCAAAACTCACAATTCTATGTTAAAACGCTATATCATTCGCTACCAATTTGTAATAGCTCTAACTGGTTACATGTGCTTATTTCTTAAACGCTCTAAGAAAATCTATGGAGAATAATTCATATACGTGTTTAGTAACTTTTTTTCTTATCCATTATCACATGACTGTAATTTGCATGTCACATTCAACGAATCATAATAATAAATTATGTTTGAACCAAATACGAAACATTATACCATGGTAGTTTTAATACTGTAATATACCGTAGCTTTTGATATACAGTAAATCTCTTAAGCTTTTAGAATGATTGAATTCAAGCTAAGACACGTTAAATATCTTATGTATATCACTCATGTTTTATTTGTGGAAACTATCCTAACAAAAAGCGTGTTCTCCGTTCAAGCGATAATGCAAATTAGTTCAAGCGTTCATGCAAATACGACGCCCGAATGGTTTACGCACATAGTTTTGTACACAAAATCTTGCACTGAAGTTTGTGTTCATGCTGCTTCAATGGAGACCAAGATTTGGATTGTATCTTGTCGAATATAATTCAAGGTCAATGTTTCTTAAAAAACAAATCACGATTCACTTAACATATTGAGTTTGAATGTATTTACTGCTCTGGTATTATGGATGAAGATATCTTACGTGCAGACCAAGCTTATGAGTCTGCGTTTTCAGATTGCATTGATTTCAAGGTAACTGCCACAACCGATATATACCGGTTTATTCTTTCTTACTTGGGTTTGCAAGTAGATATTGTGCTTATTTGTGTATAGTGAGCTAAAAAGCACGTCTTACTTAATCTCTTTGGATCCAGTTATGTTAATGTCATTATTCTTTATAATGGAATACAGTTTACTTCAATTATTTCAGTGTTTAGTTGGGAATCAATATGAATTGTATGTATAGGAAGCGTATATCCAATTTAAGCGAAGGATTGAATTTGAGACCAGTTGCATCAAGGTTTAGATCACTGGGAATAAACAAAACTCGTTTCGCTCAATAATTTGCGTTTGGTTGGAAAAATTGAAATTTAATTAAGCGTGCAGGTAGCCTTATTACTCGGATTTCATACAGTGTATTTAAATTAAAATTCCAAACATGTTCAAGTAATTTTGGTGAATATGCCCGTCATAATTGCGTTAACATTATCAGCATAAAACTTCAGGGTCCAAATGGTATCAGCAATATTAATGCTTTGCAATACACAACTCTTTTAAACGACAAAACACCCATTTGCATAGATTTCTAAAAAAAAACTTGCAGTTACCAGAGATGTTTAAAGCAAGAAGACATGCATTTAAATTATCAGAGTTCAGTTTTACAAAATAAGAGTTAATGAAAAATAAAATAAAATATTATATAATTTAATCATGTACAACGGAAAACTCTAAATATTACAAGAATAATACAATTGTACTTGGTTGCTGCGCCTCTACCTTCAATAACCAATCGACCAGCTTTTAAACCTGTCAAGACATTTAGTTGGACAGTTACACCGGGCCGTTCGATCGCTACGAAACCAATGTATTGTTAGAAGCAATCGAGAGATCCTTACGGTTATATGTATCGCGTTTCTTTTAACAGTCAACACAATAATCAATGTGTTTTTATCGCGCGCAGGAAATTACTACAGGACGAATATTGCGTTGTCGATGCGTTCGTACGGAGCCTCTCACGATGTACGTAACAGTCTACATATTACATTTAACACATAACAATGTCACCATTTGATAGTTTCGTTCGACTTTTGTGTAGAGTTTAAGAGCATGTGAAAGTGCCCACCTCGGTAGTTTGTTAAAAGTCGTCCTAACAATACCTTTTTGAAACAATAATATCCTCCATATGTTCGGACGTTCATCTTAAAAGTTTTGTTGTTGTTTATCTTTTTTGTTTACAAATCTTATATGCTCTAAGGGCCCACAGTGTGTTTCACATTTTGCGTTTAGTGCTTGTGTTTCGATTTTTGAACCAAGAGTCAGACCTACGTTTACTAAAAACGAACTAGATGATTCTTATCATGCGGTTCCATTTTTGCCGAGAAAAATAAACAAATGTCCACTACTCGGCTATTATCATAATAATTATTATAGTATTATTATTATTATATGTATTTTTAGTAGTTGTAATAGTAGTAGTATAAGTATTGTATTATAAATTATTACATTTATTATTATTGTTTACTATTATCCAATGAGCGAGGGCGCCAAGTGTCGGCTGCAAAAATTTAGCTCTGATAAAACGTTGGATTTAAGTGATTATCTGACCTTGTAGAATCTGGATTTTCGTCACAGTGGTACACGAACATATAGCTAAGTACTATTTGCTTATTTGTAGTTAGTTTTTCACTTTAATTAGTTAATTAATTAGATACAAATACTCTTATAAATATAGTGTATATAACTTTATACTGTGTACATAAATTGTTAACCTTTTAGTGAGCACAAAATCAAGGGATTATATCGTTCATTCAGTACAATAGAGATCAATTACTGCATTGTGCAGGCGTGGATGAAAAAAAATTGATAAAACCGGACAATGAAACTCTTTCATTATTGAAATCATTTAGTATCTTGAAATACAGAGGCGCCCGGGGCGGTAAACATAAGCTGAAACGAATTCATGACATAAACCAGGGTGTTCACATGGAGAATATTAATTATTACCAAGAGAAATTCCTACAATAACCAGTAACTTGTCAAATACAGCAAAACCTCTGCAAACCGCCCAAAAGACGACCATACATGATAACCTTATACAAGTCAAAACTGAAGCTAAAATCACCGTGAGCGGGCAGAAAAACATCAAAATATGCAATATTAATCATAGATCTGTAAAATACAAGACCCTTTCTCTCAACGATATATATCAACTATTGAGTTTGATCTTGTAGCTGTAACAGAAACCTGGCTTGGCACATCGACAGATAAAACCTGCCGCCCGAGCTCTTATCTGAAGGCTACCAAATAGAACATGTACTACGTCCCAGTGGTCGCCGTGGGGGCGGAGTCGCTCTTATATACAAGACTAGCATTGAAATAAAAGTCTTGACTTCAACTAAAGACAAACAATTCACTACCTTTCAGCACATGGACTGTAGTGTAAATATTAAAGACTACTCTCTACGATTGGCTGTTATATACAGATCACCTCCATCAAACGACGATGGCTTGAAATCAAGTACTTTGTTAGAGGAAGAATGGCCCCATTTTTTATCAAAATATGCAATAACAGATAAAAAATCATTTTGACCGGCGATTTGAAAACCACCTGGACGATCCGTCTGATAAGGATACTCTACAATTCAATAAGATACTCCATTCTTTTGGTATGATGCAGCATGTAAAAGAGCCAACACACGTACGAGGACACACTCTGGACGTTGTGATTACCAGGGACACTGAGGATACGGTATCCAACGTAGATGTTACCGATCCTGGACATTCAGTCAGCTCAGGAAACATTTCTTATGACCATTATGCCGTCATCTTAAATGCAAGAGCATCTAAACCAGCTAACGTAAGAAAAACTGTTATCTTTAGGAAACTACGAGATATCAATATTAAAACATTTAAACAGGATATCAGAAAGTCAGAAATACAATATGAAAATATACATTACAGCATTGGTAGACAAACATGCTCCACTAAGAACAAAATCTATAACCCTGCGGCCGACTTGCCCGTGGTACACAGATGATCTTCATTTCGCTTAACATATCAAACGTAATTTGGAAAGAAAATGGCTAAAATGAAAACCATTGCGCCAAAATGAACAAAATGTTGAAAAAAGCACGTGTAGATTTTTATTCAGATAAAGTAACATCCTGTGGCCGTGATCAAAAGAGCATGTACAAAATCACAAAACACTTACTAGATGGCCCATCTGAAATAGCTCTCCCGTCTGGCAAAACGTCCGATGAGTTAGCACAAGATTTCAATGATTTTTTTATAGGTAAAGTTTAAGGTATTCGAAAAGATATTTCTGAACACGCACTTTCTCATTCAAATTCAAAACAGAGTAATAATAAAAACCCAACAAGAGAAACATGCAGATTAACACATTTCCGTCCGACAACGGAGGAAGAAGTTGAAAAAATTATCATGCATTCACAAAATAAATCTTGCGAGCTTGACCCTATTCCAACTTGGCTACTGAAAGAATGCAAAAATCATCAATCTTTCGATGGAAACAGCAAGACTAGTGTGCCCAGATCCCTTAAAACATCACGTATGAGACCTTTATTGAAAAAGCCCACCTTAGATAAAGAAACACTACAAAATTATCGCCCGGTTTCGAATCTGCCATATGTTTCAAAATGATTGGAGAAAGTTGTCAGCAAAAGAATAGATGAACATTTGACAGAAAACAATTTGAATGAAGAAAACCAGTCTGCATACAGGAAGTTCCACTCAACAGAAACAGCTTTATTAAAAGTTCAAAACGATGTCCTACAATCATTAGATAAGAAAATGTCTTTGTTATGCTAGATCTCTCTGCCGCTTTCGACACCATCGACCACAACACCCTATTAAACCGCCTTGAACAACAATTTGGCTTTGCTGAAAAACCACTACAGTGGGTAGCTTCCTATTATCCGACCGCTTCTAAACGGTGAGCATTGACGGCAAGGTATCAAAACCAGTGCTGACCTTCAGCGTACCCAAGGGATCTGTGTTAGGCCCCAATTTTTATTCCATGTATACTAAACCTGTTGGGGAAATTTGCAAAAAACATGGACTCGGGCATCACTTCTACGCCGATGACTCGCAGCTCTACCTTTCCTTCGAACCCACCGATGGAGCAGCCCAAAACGAAACACTAAATCGAGTAAAAAAATGTCTCCAAGATATCATCTCGTGGATGAATACAAATATGCTCAAATTTAACACCGACAAAACCGAGGTCATAGTATTTTCAAGTCAAAATAACGCAAAGTACGTAGATGGGTTAACTGTTAAAGTAGGGGACCCGACAATCAAACTATCGCAATATGTTCGAAATTTAGGTGCTTGGTTTGATTCGAGAATGAACATGGAACACCATAATAATGATATAAGTAGATCATGTTTCGGTCAGATTAGGCAAATAGGTCACATCAGGCAATATCATACACCAAATGCCACAAAATCTTTTGTCAATTCACTTGTCACATCTCGGCTAGACTATTGCAATGCATTGCTGTATGGAACACAAACATCAGCTATCAAGAAGCTACAAAATAATCAAAACACTGCGGCGCATGTTATCACAAGAACATCCCGCTATAGTCATATAACACCGATCTTTAAAGAATTACACTGGCTCCCAGTAGAAAAAAGAATCCACTTCAAAATACTTACCAATGTGTTCAAAGCCTTAAATGGACAATCGCCTGTATATCTGAGAAACCTTCTTGAAGTCTACGAACCAAAGCGAAACTTAAGATCAAAGAACGAAGCGACTTCATTAGTGATTCCAACGAAGATTAAATCCGTATCATACGGAGAGAGAAGTTTCATGTACGCTGCTCCCAAACTCTGGAACTCACTTCCATCAAACATTCGAGGTTCTTCAACACTGAATTTCTTCAAAAAGGCATTGAAAACTCACCTCTTCCTCCAATCTTATGCATTATAAGCAGTGGTTTATTCATTTCATTATATAAAATCTCAATCAGCACGAACTGGAAAAAACCCTTTTAAAGGAAGCATAATTATTCCTTTGGGGGGGGGGGGGAACTGGAAATAACCCTTTTAAAGGAAGCATATTTATTCCTTTGGGGGTTTGTGGACTCGTGGTAATGGTATCCTGACGTTACCCTTGCCCCAATCAGCGTGAACTTGAATTAACCCTCTTAAAAGAAGCATTATTATTCCTTTGGGAGTTTGTGGACTCGTGGTAATGGTAACCTGACGTTATCCTTGTCTCTTTTCTGTTTTGTCTCTGTTTTGTTTTGTTGATCTTTCTAATCAATGGTTGCTGTGCATAATGTTTTTTTATGTAGAACTTAAAGTGCAAGTTTTAGAATTTATTGTTTCATTAATTGTCGTATAGCTATACACATAAGGTAGTTTTATAGCGTCTTGTTGATCTTTCTAATATATGGTTACTGTGCATGTTTTTTCGTAGAACTTATAGTATAGGTATAATAGAGTAGTTTTAAAGTATAATTGAGTAGTTTTGATCGATTCTTTTGAAACAGTGTTGCAAAATGTATGCGTATCTGCGATACGTTAAATTTTCTTATGTAAAGCGCCTTTGAACGTGCACTCTTGAATGAAAAGGGCGCTATATAAATCAGGTATAATAATAAATAATAATTATTAACATTATTACTGTTAGTATTACTACTGTTATGAGTATAATAATAATAATAATCATTATTATTATTACTATTATTGTTTTTGTTTTCGCTGAATTATGATTTCGTTGCGCAAGTTCGTTGTATTTTCCACTAAATGAAAATTCACTCTTTACCAATCACAATGTACCTGATCGCCCGGACTGTTCAGTAGTATAAAATGCTTAATTTGTTCTTATGATTCACTTTACAACTGTCTGATCTTACCGTATTGTAAGGAAAGTTTCCTTACTTGACATTTGTATCACTCCCGGAAACAGGTGACATTGTGAAAATGTTAACATTATAAACATTCATAACACATCGACAGAAAATACCTGCATAGCCTACGGAGGAAGCCAGCAGAATCCACCAAAAATCACCATTGCTTATCCTTTATTTAGCAAATATTGCTATTTGTTAGTCTGTCACTGTCTTTTGTCAAACACTAAACTCCGCGTTCGTTTGATTGTAAATTGTCGTGTAGGTTATACTGCACACTTAAACTTTAAATAGTTGCAGAAGTTAATTTTGTGAATGTAATTATATTCATCCCCTTTATGATCTATAACTTTTAATGTTTACTTTTTAATCAGTAAAAGATATTGTTAGTCAGCGTCTTTGAAAGTGACCGCCATGTAAAGTTCAGGCGCGAACTATTTTTCGTCTGTAAGCTAGGTCTCAGCGTCTGATCAGTATTAACATTATTGTTTTTATAATTTAACAGTAATCCTTTGAGAGTATTTGGATGCTTAGCCGAGATACAGCCTAGTCATTTGTTGCATTATATAAATGTTAATATTTATATGAGCAGATGTTATTTCTCATGGGGCGGAGTTTCTACTGTCTCACCTATTTATACGCCTTACCATTTGTTAAGTTCGGCGATTGTTTGTTTCATGTATCTATGTTCAGCTGATAATTTGTAAATACTGCTTTTCGTTAAAGCTGTTCATTTGACCAAAGAGCTGTTTATGATGCATTGAGTTTAGATTGTTATATTATTTAAGGAATGGACCTGAGCACACTTTGTTGTTAAAAGCCGAGGATTTTATTGGTTCATTTTGTCACGTGGTAACTGAGTCGGAATCTATAAATACGGACTCAGAATTCAGTCTCAGCATCTTCTTTCTGGAGTTCACACCTCCTTAAGACAACCAACAACAACGGTAAATTCATTACATACACTTATTATAAAATAAACAGGATGGGAAATAGAATGTTCAGACAAATGAGAGCTCCTCCGTTTACTACTTAATATTAAAGCTTCAGTACAGTAAATGTAATTTTTATGTAATAACTACAGTTAAGAAGATCCCGGTGCATAGGCTCGGTCCTTCCTCGTCCATTGTGTCCACTTATATTCAGGGACGCCCGCTTGGCATATTGTATTATCTATATGCAAATTATATATATATAGATATAACAAACACAGTATTAAATTGTTGAAACTTTTATTTGGCTTCGTTGTTGATGAACCCGAGGGATTGAAACTCCGGATCGGGGTCAACTATAATCAAAGGGATGGCTATTACTGATGCGTACCAACGGTATACTACCTACGCGAGGTATCCTGACAAGAGTACGTGAGGCGGTATACTCGTTACAGTATTCATTGATCCTACAATCGGCCAATTCCGTTATCTTAAAAATAAGATGACTGCTTTAAGCTACCGATTCGCAAATTCACAGCCCTTTAACTGATTCTGTTTGAAAAACAGTGTCACGTTGTAAAATATAAGCAGCGTAAGACGACAGAGTATTGCGACCAATGTACGATCTTACATGCTTTAACGTGCGAGGGTTATTGACAGACTTAATTCAACTAAGCTTTCTGGGCAACTGAGGCGTGCCAACTAAGATATGATTGTTTATATGTTGATGTTTATTTGCAAAACATATTTGTATAATATATATATATATATATATATATATATATATATATATATATATATATATATATATATATATACTTTATCATGAAAAACACGATTTCTTTACAAGGTCACATAACTTGTCAATGCTTTTTGCGATCTTTATTTGTTTTCTTAAATTGAATACTTTATTTATAATGATATTTCCAAATAAATACTATAATTTATCGGAGTTTATATTTACCATTTTTAAAGTAATTCCTAAATTGTAGGATAGCACACGCATACAGTTCGAATCTGAGCGATTCATTAGGTATAAACAGTTTCTTATACGCAGAATGCAGGTACTTATTGCTTACTAATATTCTCTTTAACCACTTACATGCGAAAGAGTAACACATATGTGACATTGTTTTAAATGGACTCGCACTGGATAAATAAGACTCCTCAACAAAGCCATCAAAGCCAATATTTAAAATTCGATTATATCAAAACGTTTTGGTAGTGCGAATGGATCTACTGATTAGATTAAGTTACATGAAATGATCAACATATGCCACAAAGATCAAATAATTGTATATGAATATAGTAGAGTAAGAAATAGATGTTGTTATAAAAATAATGCGGGTTTAATTGACCTGTTGCCCATGCAATGCCAATTTATTTTTTGAAGTTGTGTATATTAAAATGAAGAAATCATTAAGAAAGCAGGCGCTTGAACAAAACGCTGATAAAGTCCGGACGTTACAAAGAGCAAAACTGAGGCGTCAACATTTCAAGTTGTTGGGCTGAAAAACAACTTAAGTAAGTGCCCGAACTGTTACACAACGAACATTTAAGTTCTTTGATAAATGCTGATGGAACATGTGTCCGCGACAAAAATGCTTACAAAGAAAGACGCATGCCGCGTATTTTTATCAGCTTTCCAAAAAGCCTGTTTAATTTATGTGCTAACGTTTGAAGGTTTAAAAGCTTATTCTATTACAAACCGTTACATGTCATTTATCGCACTTATCTTGGTCGTAATTAAACTACAACGACGTCGTAAATTGGTTCGCTGACATTTAAATGGAGTCCCGATCGACATGTACGTTACAAACTGTTGTTTAATTCAATTGCGTATGTACTGAAAGCAAGATTTTATTGTCGTGCAGATAAGTGTGATTTACGGAGTTGTTTATAAAGGAAGTTACGATGGGTATAATGGGCTTTCTTCGTAGGAATTTAGAAAGAAATCTGCATGAATATCCTGTCTTGTGGACAATATGACTAATGAATGGTCAGACTTCATTCGTAAACAAAAGAAAAGACATGTATAATTGATGACAGGTTTCATGTTCCATTCAATGTATGTTTTTTTAACTATCTGACGATTCAACTTTGTTTTGTTCGTGTGCTGTGCTGTCCATGTATTACATATTTAATTTGTATTAAATCTGTACGTAAGCGACGACATGTTCAGTCCACATTTTAATGTATTTCACTAAATTTTGTCCGGCATACTGATAATCCTTTTTTCCCGAAGGAATCGTAATCATTCTATACATTTCAATTTCTGTGTACATGTTTATTGTCTCAAAAACATGCTAGATGTTTGCTTGCAAATCAATGCACTTTTAAGAAAAGGTCAACACTGTATGGGTTAAGAGTGTGTGTTATGGTGATATAAATGAAACTTAAAATGTACTTGTTTGTAAGCTTCAAGATACATACTGATCATGGATTAGTGCAAATAAGACCTTATTCGGCTGCTAATAGAAATATTCTTCACGACATTAAGAGAAAAAAATCCTTGTACTGCAGCGGTTAATCAGCAGAAAACGACTTGTAGGACACTTGGTTAAAAAATAAAATAAGCCTTTTTAACAGGATAAACGTCAGTCTTTTTATTTCCAATAATCATGAAGTATGAAAACAGTTTATAAACAATATGACACTTTTATATTAGTCATGTGTGAATTAAATAACGTAAACATTTTTTGTGCAACACCATATACTCCAAAATAGTAATATGAGTCAATGGAAAAAATTGATTCGAACCAATTTTTATTTCACCGAGCTAAAGAATGTTCGAGGATTAGTAGATTGTAAGAAACGTACGATCCGCATTTTTATCATAGCTGTGCACCAAATATGCACGCATGTCTTCAAATGATTCTATTGCTATATCAATCATCACACATTCATTCAGTTTCTCTAATATCAAAGCCCACACTTTACGATAATAAATCTGGATAAAAATAGAAATATATATTGCTGAGTGTTTCCGGTTTGCTTGCATCGAAAAATTGATGACTTACCCATCTTATCGTGTCTATGCTGACATTTAGGTACACGACCGCAGTATAGAAACTATAAGTACAAACGTAAACTGTATTATACGACAGGAATATGTTAACGAATAAGAAACATACTAAGCATTATACATGCATACATATGCAATGGTAATACTTTAATATGGTATGCATGGTTTATAAATGACAATATTAATAATTTTAACAAAGAGTATTGCAACATTAAATGTACAAATCTTGATAGGAAACGAGAATAAATTAACACATCGCCAAAACTGGATTTGATCCAGACGCAATACGTTACACAAGTCATTTTAATCATTAAACTTGTCTCATAGCAAAACCCAGATGAATTCCAATACATAAATAATGTTTAACATAGGTATCATGCTTACTTTAAAATACTGAAATAAATATTTTTGAAAATGTATGACTCATTTTCTATGAAGTTATCTATAATATTTTAAGGATTGAACATAATTCGAAAGACTGTAGTATTTTCGAAGCTATGTACTTGACTGATTAGGTTCGAAGTGCACAGCAAACGATGAATAAGATGGTAAACCACTCTCTTATTGGCCGAAAGGTTTAATGGGAATTAATATCGACTTTTCAGCGAAAGTCCCGGTCTCGCGAGTATTAGTTTTTCTTCATAGTTTAAACAAGTTGTTTAAAAATTAGCGATTAGTTTTATGTAAAACGTGTGTTTTTAAAAAATGCAATAACTTAATTGGCTTAATGATTGCAATATTCACTTTTCTAAGTCATGATGGAATGTCGTTGACAGTCAGCCAATATTAAAGGGGCCTTTTCACAGATTTTGGCATTTTTTTAACTTATTCATTAAATGCTTTATATTGATAAATGTAAACATTGGATCGTAAAAGCTCCAGTAAAAAATCAAGAAAAAATTTAAAAAAAGGAAAAGAACATTGCCCGGAGCAGGTTTCGAACCAGTGACCCCTGGAGTCCTGCCAGAGTCCTGAAGTAAAAACGCTTTAGCCTACTGAGCTATTCCGCCGAGTACACAATCTTGACGTATTTTATACCGTATATAAGCAATCTTCGTAGTTTCACAAAATTTAACGACAAAAACAGAACTCTCCAAATTATTCAATCGTTTCGCGTTGCAACGCTTTATAATTTTTAGGTTTTAAAATCGTCAAAAGATGCATATAATGGCTATATTAGAGCATGGTTAATGTTCAGTATTACTGTTTCCTCACAAATATCATAACTAAAACGAAAACTTAAAAATCTTAAACAACTTTTTTTCAATTTTGTCAAGTTACCAAAGCGTGAAAAGATCCCTTTAATGTCTTGCAGACATGAACGTGTCCAGGTACCTATACCTTTGGAATCCCTTCAAGCTTAGTATTACAGCAAACCAACCACATACTCAAACGTAATTCTACGACCAATTAAAAAATACACTTTAATGGAAACATAGTGGATTTACAAACATTATTAACCAACAAGATATATATAATTTGTACAATGTATTGAAATCTTTTGCATTATCAGTATAAATTTATTTTGAGCAAACTGAAGCAAATAATGAAACACGCGAAATGTAAGAATGCAACACACAACTTTAATTGTGGACCACCGTAGGTCTATCATTTTCCTGAACAGCAACCTCTGGCTACCACTATGATAAAGTGATTTGCTAACCCCAGTAAAATATGGATAATTTCTACCTAAATCGTCCATGTTTATTTATGATAACAACATTTTAAACGTTTTGTAATGCGAATAACCACTCAGTATTTGTAATTATTCCATTGAAACGGATTTATTTTAAATTCGATAACCAGAAGTTAATGAAATATGTTAACTGTTTGCTTCGAATTCCGAATATACAATTATTGTGTTAAAGGACACAAAACAACAGAACGAACAATACAATGTATATAAGTGAGCGATATAAACATTCTTGACAAAAGTAAAACTGGCGGTCGATGTGGAATCGTTTATAAGGGGTTTTATCTCAATGTTTGCACAATTATAACTTAGTATTTCGTTGATTCCATTGAGACGCCAATAATCTGCTGTTTAGGTAATTTAGGTCAGTTTGAGTAAATGTTTGAAACGCGTGTATGTTATACATTTCATCATTGAATTCGTCTTATTTCATATTAGAACATTAATAATATCTAGACAAATTGCGATCGTCATAAAACGCCCCATCAGCAATATTTGTTTCTTGAAAACAGTTATTTGTATGTTTATAGTCTTGTGCGAAACCATTAAGCGAGATCAGTATAAAATATTTATTTGTAAATTAAGGACTTAAGCCTCTAAATAAATGTTAATGTTCTTAATCGTCAGGACTAATGGGTGTATAAACTGTGTCGCTAGATAATTTTATTAGACAACAGACAATATTTATTTTCTTTGTATACCAAATCTTACTATATGGTATGCTGTATCGTTTAATTAACGTGCAACTATTAAGGAAATGTTTTGAGAGTAAAATGTATTGGTGCAAACTTCCAAATCAATATATATATATATATATATATCATTCCTGTTAACTTTTGTTAAATATTTATTTTCTCTACCACCGTCTTATGCAACTTAAATCTATAAATCATGCTCGATTCTGCGTAACATATGTTTTCTAGTTAATATATAATTTTTGTTGTTTGTATTGTAGTGAATTTAAAATTAAATAATATATGTCTTAGTATTTGAAAACAAAATAACGAGTTCATACTTCACGTACGACCGTTTGTAATGACGTACACTGTGACATTAATGTAGCATTCATGTTGATATATGCGGGGTTGTTTATCACATCATAAGACGATGTTTGAATGGCGTGGTATTTTAATAATGGATACACGCTCCCGTCTGTTATACACAAATATCGACCTTAAGTTGCAACGCTTACATCGATAGGTAGCAACATTTGCGGTTTAGATGTTCCATAGGCCTCTCTTTACTACTTATTCCAATTAGTTTTGAAGCATTGCAATTTATACAACTGTATAAAACCTTTAAGCATAATACAAATTACCAATATGAACACGTCACACACAATTCCTTTATTTTCACTGAAATTCCACCATAATCAGCCAAAAAGACAAAACTGTGCATTACAAACGTGTTCAATGTGAAGCCTCGGTATCCGGAATTCCAATGACATCACCTGCATCAGAAGTGTTGTGCAAAACGCGGTGTGGAAAACTGGACTTAACTGCAAACATAAATTTGTGACACTAGCTTATGTTTCATTGTATCGGTCGTATGCGTAACGTCATAAAGGCACCCGTTATGAAGCATTGTCTGGTTTGTTTTGAAGAGAGCCGGTTAGTTTTCATTTGTTGAAAAGAATCATGTCTCTTAAACGCACGTGTATTACAATTGTTCATAAACAGTACTTTCTCATTTTTTTACAGTATCGCGATGTTTCATAAATATAACGTTCTTCCTTTCAGTATCACGATTGTTAATAAAAACTATGTTATCCCTCGTGGTATTTTATAGTTGTGGCATGTAACCAGTATATTATGAAACAGGACAAGCTTAAATGGCCTTTTTATGAAGTGAGTCAGTAAATTCATTACATTTTCTAGTTTCTAAATACGCAACTGTCTAGCTCCATTATAATAGCAAGAGTATAATGTAAGAAAAAAATGAAAGAAAGAAAGTAAGAAAGAAAGGAAGAAAGAAAGAAAGAAAGAAAGGAAA
Organism: Dreissena polymorpha; assembly: GCF_020536995.1. Classification (NCBI taxonomy): domain Eukaryota; kingdom Metazoa; phylum Mollusca; class Bivalvia; order Myida; family Dreissenidae; genus Dreissena; species Dreissena polymorpha. Next base: position 26,106,801 of record NC_068361.1, read on the forward strand.
GAAGGAAAGAAACGAAGGAAAGAAGGAAAGAAACGAAGGAAAGAACGAAAGGAAGAAAGAAAGATAGGAAGAAAAAAAGAAAGAAAGAAAGGAAAAAAGGAAAGAAACGAAGGAAAGAAAGAAAGAAAAATAACAAGTTTGTCTCCAGTGAGGCTTAGACTAGTAACTTTTGGATAATTATCTAGATAATAATCAATTATCTTCAAATATGTGATTAACGTGTTGTCTTAAAATATAACGAAATCAACTTAATCGTTCCAAATTATTCGTGAGTTTTGCGTTTGTTAAGTTTCATAATGTTATAAATTTAAAATGACGATAACTCATAAACATACATTTTATAATAATCCTTTATCGTTAGAAGTATTTCGCTCCCTGAATTAAAGTGATTTTGTTATTTTATTAGATCTGCGCCATTGAGTTGGAAAATTGTTATGTCGACAAGCTATGGACAAATATCTTTACATTAAAATTATCTATATAGCATATAAGCATCGAATGACAACTCGTTCAGCATTTCCGTCGATTATTTTTTATTGCAAGTATTGCAATTCTACTTTTTGAGCTGATATTTTGTATATATTTGTTGTTATTAGCATGGTTTCTAGGCCGGCTACTTGCATTTGTTCATAAGGTTGACCAATTTCAAAAAATAAATTTGTTCATATTTTTTTACAATACCAAAGACACTTTTACTTTAAAAACAACAACAAAAGCATCGCATTTAGCTTAACTGTTTATAATTAATAAAAACATGATTAACACCAATGTAGTTTTCTTAATTTATCCTGTACTCATTGTATCTAAATATTATATGAAAATGTAATGATTTCATCGCTTCATGTAAATTCATAAATACAAATTGGCTTTAATCAGACTTATTTATTTCCGAGAAATACACAAATCTTCACAATAGTTTTATATAAACTCAACATATCACGCAATACGCTTTTGATAGCCCAAAATACGTTTGAAAAATTGTATTAATATGCCGATTCGAATCCAACTAAAGGGCTGACGTAATATTAAGGTAATTTAACTCACAGTCTCATATTGCCATGCGCAATCATATGTGATATAGATATGCTAAAATGTGGGTTGGAAATTCACTCTAATGCTAAGTGTGAAGTCTGAACAGAGACTTTTGCATCGACACTATACTATAAAAAAATCCATTGTTTTTGAAGCTCTTAATTTTGGAATGACATAATTATGCTATGGTTCCATTATTTATTAAGCGATAAAACAATTGTTTTAAAAACGTATTTGAGCTCTTGCAAATAACGTTGAATGCATAAGTTAATGCTTAATTAAACTAAAAACTTTTTATATAGTCGAGAAAGTTTACTTGTAGTGTCTGAATTCATTCCGATTTAATCATACGACTCCGTTATACGAGTCGCTAATATCGTCAATATTCAGATTGTGTTCTAAATTCCATTATTTAGTTCGAACAAGACACTTTATTGTGTAAATTAACATGATTATTTGAAAGTCCTACATCTACAACAGAAATAAGCGCTTAGATATTTAAAACACCAACATGAGTATAATACGATTAACAACTATTTGCCTTTATTAAACGGTTTGCCATTAGAAAATCTATATTGAACAATCTCAAGCCAGTCACCGTTGAGCAAGCTGAACGTATTGTTATGAGTTTTGTTAATGGCTTATACTGGGGCACTTGGTAATATGCCATGAAAAAAGGACCTCGTAGTAAGAAGTTCTAGTCTGCATGTTCTCAGGCGTTTCATTTTACGCTTGTTTTATGCTTACTGTTAATCATAAGAACGATACGTTCATAATGGAAACCGTTTGATGCATCTCAACAAATAGTACATATCCATTTAGATTACGTTTCCGACCTTTTGTTTGAAACCTCAATCGCTATCTCGTTCAGTCATATAATGTTTCTATGTTTTTCTTTACTGTTGTTATGTTAGCAAGCCTGAGCGATAGTATATTTGGTTTATTTATGCATCCGCAAACAGGGCAAAATTAAGTTAAAATTTGTCTGTGATAGCTAGTTTATGTATTTGTGCGCGTGCGTTTGCTCGATAGTTCATTCGTTCTTACGTTTGCCTGCATGTTTGCCTGTATCGACACGTGTATGTCCGAACTTCATATTAACGATTAATAGGTGTTTGTCAATTTACTGCGCGTCTTTCATAACAATACGGAACAATCATTATGACCATTGTGACAATTTTTAATTTTCGTTATTTTTACCGATATATCATTGTAATTATCGAAACAAAGTTGTGTTAATTATACAAATTAGCATGACGATTTTGTATGAAATTGAAGGTTAAGAAACATGAACGAAAACAAATATATAATCTCCTTTTTGGCGCTCGAAAATTGAAGAATTCAATACCGATACATCGTAAGCCGTTTGTGATTTTGTAGCTTTTATGTTTGGACCAACAATTTATGTGAGTATTGCACGGTGTGGCGCGTTTGAATAAAGTTTCAGAAATTACGCATTTTATTGCCTTGATTTGGCCGTTTCCATCAGTCTAATGGACACTGGATCAAATCATAATGTCAGTAAATGCCATTATACATAATCGTCTGACAAGACACTAAAACGAATTCTGATCTGCGTAATCAGTTTAAATCGCTATGTACACGGTAAAAAAACAAATAATTTTTAACCGCACCGGTTTAAAATGTACGCTTGCCCTGCGACACTGCAGTTGTGATGCTTTTGTGCAAAATTATATCATGCCTTATTGAATGCAGCATATTGGCGTACGTTACACTCTTGCACATATCTTCTTCGATATCTACGCGATATGTGATGAAAACAACTGGATCTGTTTATCTTGAAAAATATCAATATGTTGCTACAAACGCATGGCTAATAATCTGACTCAAATTGGAAACAAATCAGTTGACCAACATCGACGATTTGTCATACTCTGTGCGAGATATTGTAAGTTAATTTATACTATTTAATGTGGGATTTTAAGAATGTTAGTACCTCCTTGGATAAGAACGCCGTAGAAAGGATCATACATTTCACGTAACGGAAGTCGTTAATTGATACGCCTAATTGCTTGCCCTTATCGAGCTTACTCATTTTGACGCAAATAGCCGGATTTGTGATGTCACTCCTTCAATGTCAATGCAGTATATTCATTACGTAAAAAATAGTCATTGTATGTGTAGATTGATGACGCTTATTTGTTAAATGTCTGGATCGTATGGCTTCAGCTGTCGTCTGGCAAAACTTAATGAGCCTTTCTAATGTTTTGGCTCATGAACGATCAGTCGCTTTAATCATTATTCTATTCAGTCAATTCAATATTAAATTATCTTTTAAATAGTATGCCTTAGTTTGCCTTTAAACGTTTCATAAATTGGTTGAACTAAACTGTTTATATGTTGATATGTTTCATTTTTTTCAATTATTCAATGTTATATAATATTAAAGCGTGTTCACATTTTTATCATATACATATGGAATTCTAGTAGTGAGTTTATTTTTGGCTTTTACACATGTACTACCCTACTAAAAGAGCTGTTTTTTATCGTGTTCTATGCAACATATTGTAAAGCTTTTTAATAAGGACAAGTGTTAGCAGGATTTAAATCGTATCGCAGTCAATAGTTCTTATTGTGGGATAAATTAACGTTCACATCAATATAAGATGTTTTTACGTTGCTTTGATTAAACCGTGTGGGCATATAAACAGAATGCTTTTTCATCGTAATATTTAAATGTATTATTTGATTAATTTGTTTCAATAGAGATACAACGATTCGAGTCAATATCAAAGGAAAATAATAACTTATAAATATTCGAGTTGAATGCCTCATTTAAGAATGGCATCTTCACAGGTTATTCTTCGTGGGTTGTTCCTATTCGTTATTTTTTTCTCCAGTAAACATATGACAGCATTATATACCATATTAATTTAAGCAGCAAATGCGCTGACAAATCATGTTAATTTCACGTCAACATAGTTTCAAATGATAGAACTATGCAATATTCCGACAACTACGCTAGGTGTGTGTTTTATAAAGAACGATGAAAGCAGAGAAAATGATTATGTCTGTCTTTGTGCCTGTCTGTCTGTGTGCCTGTGTGTCTGTCTGTCTGTGTGTAGGTATGTGTGTGTGTGTGTGTGTCTGTGTGTGTGTGTGTCTGTTTGTCTGTCTGTCTGCGGTCTGTCTGTCTGTCTGTCCGTCTGTCCGTCCGTCTCTCTGTCTGCATGTCTGTTTGTCTGTTTGTCTGCTCGTCTGTTCGTGTGTTTGTCTGTGTGTATGCTTGTAAGTGTGTCTGTCGGTGTGTCTGCATGTCTGTGTGTCTGTCTGTCTGTCGTTTAAAGCACCCGCTAGGGACACAATAAGTTCTGTGTCCGGTCCTATATTTATGGTTGCAGGAAAACTGTATCATGTCTTTTGCACAGTGGAAAGTGTTACATCCAAAATTGTATCAATATAAGAGATTGGTTTATACCGGCAGATTTTACATAACCCTAAATAAATTGTGTCTAAAATCATTTTTATGGTTTTAATGGTTATACTTCGTTAATAAAAAAACTATTCGTTTGTGTAAACGTATTGAATTTATATATTATGACATTCACAATGCGTTGAAGGAAGATTACCTTGCTGTATAATATAATTTTTATTGCGCGCACATATTCAGTTTGGCTTTAGTTAAACCTATAAATGAATCGCGAAATGTGTCGATCAGACACTAGTACACGCACACGTACGACATAATCGCAAAATTGACGTTTACGCCCGCTCTGTGATTGCGAGTTTTAAAATAAGCGCATGATGTCAAACAACAGTGTATGCTTAACTGTGTACCATGCACACTGAGGATTTGAAATGAAATTAACATATGCTCAAGACCTCACGTTTTGAATGTATAATGATCTTTAGCCGTTATCTAGGAGATTGACATTTGTTGACGTAATTGCTTTTTTATCAAGGGCTCTCACGTGAGGAGAGCGATTCACATGGCATGTACCATTTTCAAAGTTTATTATTTCCTTGAAATGAACAAGGCATTAAAACAGAAATATCGAGCGCTATTAAGTGAAGAATTAATATGTCACCTAAGTCGGTTGCAATTTGCAAAACTAATTTAACGAAAATATTTTATAGCAGAACATATGAAATCCATAATATATTTTATAACTAGTGTGCTGATTGACTAGAAAATTCGACAAATTTAACACTTTACTTGTGTTGCTTGACACCAAGTCTTGTCTCGGTAGACAGATATACAATATCAATTAAATTGTAATCGAATAAGGCTAGTTTTATTCTAAAGCTTACTTCAGTTTATTACAAACATTTATTTTTTTAATCATTTGAGCATTTCAATCTTTGGAATATATTCATACTATACTTACCATAGTCAGTCAATATTACCTGCTTATAATGTGTGTACTATATTACCATAATGTATTTCAATCCATTTTTCTAGAAAAGATTTTAAATTAGATGGCGCATACTCAATTTACACTTTTAATGGAATTGGATATAATCATCCTACCCTAAAGAGTTCAAAACAAAAAAGCCAATATATGATTCCCCTTTGGGCTAACCTGAAACTATTCAAGATCGGTGAAGTAGTGTTATCTTGCTGTCAAGCTGTAAATATATATTGTTAACATATACAATAAGTTCATGTTGAAACAAACGAGAAGCATGATGCCATGTTGTTTAATATAATTCTTATAATCAAATCGCATTGGTATGTGAGTCAACACCTCTTGCTATAGCATGTACATGTTCATAGCAAGATAAACAATGCAACATATTCCTGACCAAATGTAAATGACACAAACGATTCTTTGTAAAACAGACGTTATTATTTTGTTTATTATGTGATTATGAAACCAATTATGCATATCAATAAAGAAAATCTTATATTAATAATTAAAAATTGTCTTAAATGTTCCTATATAATGCTATATAATGATCTATATGAAATCTAAACATTTACGCACAATATTAGAGGAGTATTTTACGAGTTTTGACACATATTTTTTTATTTTGATGCCGCTTGCGTCTGGGCAGTCATTTATAATTTTACAACAAAAATAAAAGTCCTCCAAATATCACAAACTTCATTTGATAGCGTATAGTTAGAAAACTCTGGTTAGACTGAACTTAATTTATAATTTATAAATTTGAACACTATCAAAGTGTTTATCAAATTATTAACGTGAACTTAAAAGCTCAGGAAACTATCTTTAAACTCACCATGAAGTCAAGACAAAATACCACCCATACGTTGACAATCACCAGTACGTAACAGAATGATTGCAATTATGTAATACATATAGATATATATTATTTAAAGTATTACACATGTTCACCCTGTTCAGACAAAACTCAGTGAACTATAATCCAAGCAGTGTTACGAATAGTGAGGACTTAACCCTTTTGTTAAAGGGATCTTTTCACGCTTTGGTAAATTGACAAAATTGAAAAAAGTTGTTTCAGATTCGCAAATTTTCGTTTTAGTTATGATATTTGTGAGGAAACAGTAATACTGAACATTTACCATGGTCTAATATAGCCATTATATGCATCTTTTGACGATTTTAAAACCTAAAAATTATAAAGCGTTGCAACGCGAAACGATTGAATAATTTGGAGAGTTCTGTTTTTGTCGTTAAATTTTGTGAAACTACGAAAATTGCTTATATAAGGTATAAAATACGTCAAGTATGTGTACTCGGCGGAATAGCTCAGTAGGCTAAAGCGTTTTTACTTCAGGACTCTGGCAGGACTCCAGGGGTCACTGGTTCGAAACCTGCTCCGGGCAATGTTCTTTTCCTTTTTTTTATTTTATTCTTGATTTTTTACTGGAGCTTTTACGATCCAATGTTTACATTTATCAATATAAAGCATTTAATGAATAAGTTAAAAAAATGCCAAAATCTGTGAAAAGGCCCCTTTAAGTGTTATTGTAAATACAATGCAAATAATATTTAAGAAGTTGTTTGTTTCCAGATACAGATTTATGCTACAATACATTTATATAAAATGCACAGTGTCCTTTCTATTTCTATCATAATTATTCAGAACATTTCAACCGGACAAAGTCCTTGTTGTATTATTTATCGAACAGTGTGTTCATTTTGTTCTGTAGATGTTTCTGATGGTGAAACGAGCCAACGTTATTCGTGACTTTGTATGAAAGTAAACATCGTGTCAACTTGCAATGACAAATAGCCCAAATTCACATCGCCAACATATTAGGTAAATAATAGACCTGATTCGTAAATAAATGAGTGCCCCTTTACTAAGTGTATGACAAAAAAAAATTGGCGTTGGGTATATTATGCATCAGATAGCATTCTGTATTGTAGATTTGGAATATCAATGTTAACACTTGTTTCTTACTTCAAAAGAAACACAATTGTTTAAGTCATGAATGTAATGACAGAGGCAAAATTGTTTTTAAGGCCTAGTTCAACAAAAATCTTCTTACGTTAATAGCGCTCCGTTAAACATATAAATATTCCCCTGCCATAGTATCTCTTAGATGGCTGAGTAGCAGATGATTCAATTAAAAGCAGTAAATTGACTTCGAGTGGCCGCAGTACTTGCACACGATGGCAACATAAATATACCAGAATAAAGACGTATGATTTATCCGAGTTTTTCATGTAAAGAAGCATTCAAATCATTCACAATTTAATCAACCTAGTCGTTACAGATACGTTGAGGTAACAGTTTCACTTGTATATTATGTATTTGCACGTTTATATAATTTCAAACCTCATAAAGCTTTGTCAATCAATACGAAACTAGACTGGGTGTGTCTTTAGACAGGACAATCAACTCAGAGATAGAAGCTACATTCAATTTGTGTGGAGGACCGTTCCCTAATAAGCAGGTTGTATAGTCTTTTTTTTAAATGTTTTTTTAATTCAATATAATACATACAATGTATACATGTATGATCATTCGACATAGTGATTGTACAAAGCAATAAAGTTCAGACATGTTATACAAGATATTCTTATATATATATATATATATATATATATATATATATATATATATATATATATATATATATATATATATGTATAAAAAGTTTTAAAGAGAAAAGAAAAGAACAACAGAAGAATAGTTAAGAAAAATGATGATTTGTATAAAGTCGGAAGAAAGCATACTGGACTTGTGTGTTTTGTTGTATATTCTCAATGATCTGATAAGATTGAAAAAAATATATATACAAAAATATTTTAGAAAGATAAACTAACATTAGAGTGGAATGTATATAATTGGACAAACATTATGAGAATTTAATCCGATTCCATTTTTGTTCACAGAATTGTAATGTGTCATTACTGAGGGCTATTTCTTTCTCAATCTGGATTTTTAGTTTAAGACCTTGGACAAAACAATTTAAATTTGGTACTTGTTTTTTGTACTTCATGTTAAAGATAAAATATTTCATCATTATAAGAATAAATTTCACAATATTATTACAGTCTATTGATTTCAATGCGTAAATTCCGAAACTTACATTTAAGAAAGATAGTTTAAAGTTTAGTTGCTGTTGTTCAAGAAAAGATACTAATTGATTCCAAATAGGCTGGATGTGTTTACACTCCCAAAAAAGATGTTCTACAGTTTCGATGTTTTCACTGCAGAAGTCACACAGATTTGAGTTAGATAATTTGCATTTAAAGAGATATGTATTTGTAGCTATAATTCTATGGATGTATTTATATTGAAAATTTCTCAGTGTGCTTTCAATAATTGCTTTATATGGCATGGTAAATATGTGTTTCCAATTAAGTTCATGTTCTCCGAAAAGGACTTGCCATTTATTTTGGGTTTTGGAGTTTTCTGTAGTGATTTTAATTCGTAGTGTGTAAAATATTTTATTCGTTTTGTTTTTTCTTCCAAGTATGTTTTCTACGAATTTTGTTTGAGTACATGGTGTATTATTTGTATTGATTTCAGATTTAATATGTATGGGTATGCTTTTGATTAGTGTGTAATACTTCAGGAAATTATTTGACGTTATTCCGTAAATGTAGCATATATCATCAAAAGAGTAAAAATCCTTAATTCTGTAGTCATATAATTGGTCGACATATTTAATGCTTCGTTCAAACCAATCTTTATAGAAAAACGTATTATTATTTGAAGTTATGTCTTTATTGTTCCATAAAATAGTTTTACTGCTGGTTTTGGTTTCTAGGTTGTGAGTGAAATCACTCCATGCTGAATGAACATCAGACAGAAATATGTTTTCGTTTGTAATTTCATGTAAGATAGTATTGCTGATGTTACATTCAAAGAGTAAGGAGTCACCATATTTTTTGGGATTTTCTGGTAGAATAATTTCCATTTACTCGTATTGGTATTATCTAGGTATCTTTTAACCCAGCTTCATTTGATTGCATTCAAGAATGAGTCAGTGTTCGTTAATTGGATACCTACATTTTCTACGGATTGAATTTACTGAGTTCGTTTTATTTTATTAGGTTTACCGTCCCATATGAAATTAAATATTGCTGGTTTTATATCGTTAATAACATCATTTGGTGGATTTGGGAGAACTGTTAATATATAAATTAATTGAGGAAGTGCAAACGTTTTAAATACTGTGTTTTTTACGATTAGTGTAAGTTTACGGTGATGCCATGATTTTAAGCAGTTTTTAAAATTCTGTAATTTAGGTAGTATGTTTCTAAGAACTTTATCCTTTTCATTATTTGTGAAAGTAATTCCTAACGTGGTGGCTTCATCGGATGTCCAATTAAATTTCATTTCTTTTTTATATTGGACATTACTTTGTTTTAATTTACCTACTCTAGCACAGTACATTTACTTTTGTTTAGTTTAAGACCCGATGTCATTCCGTAAAAGGTTAGCGACTCTATTAGGTAATGGAAAGAATCGTAATTGTCGTTTAAAAAATAAGTTGCATCGTCAGCAAATAGGGACTGTTTGATTTCTTCGTCAGGTTCTAGTGATTTGCCTTTTATGTGTTTATTTGATTGCATGTGATGTGATAGATACTCGATGCAAATAATAACGATGATGAGAGTGGACATCCTTGTCGAACCCCTCGTCCGATGTTAAAACTGTTTGAAAAGAAGCCATTGTTAATGATTATACTGTTAATATCGGTATAGAATAGTTTGACCCATTGAATGAGACTTTCACCAAAGTTCATATTTTTTACGCAAGAGAACATAAATGAATGAACAAGCGAATCGAATGCTTTTTCAAAGTCTGCAAATAATATTAGACCAGGATTATTTGAATTGTTGAAATCGTTTATGCATTCTTGGATAAGACGAACGTTTTCACCAATGTAACGTCCTGTTTATGAAATCAGATTGGGATTTTGAAATGATTGATGGTAATATTTTTTTTATTCTGTTTGCTATACTTTTAGTTGCAATCTTATAATCATTGTTTAGTAAACTAATTGGGTGCCAGTTCGATAAGGATTCTAAGTTTTTTCCAGGTTTTGGAATGAGTGATATTATACCTTGTTTTGAAGCGTAGTTAAGTTTTCATTATTATATGAATAGTTTAGTGAATTAATTTAAAGTGTTTTGATATCATTCCAAAATATTTTATAAAACTCAATGGTGATACCATCAGAACCTGGACTTGTGTTATTTTGCATTTCTTTTAGTGCTAATCCACATTCATATTCATTTAGTAATCCGTCACACAATAGTTTTTCTTCTTGATTTAAAGCGTGATGTGTATTTTTAAAAAGGGTGTTATTTTCAACATTTTTTCTTTTATAGAGGGTTTCGAAAAATAAACGTTGTTCTTCTAGTATTTCAGTTCTGTTTGTTATATCTTTACCATTGACTACTTATTTGTGTACAGTTTTTTGTTCACTTCTACGTTTTTCAATGTTTGCGAAGTATTTTGTATTTTTTTCATTGTGTTCAACATGCTGTGCACGCGCTCTTAGTATTATTCCATTGAGATGTGTATGATAGATTCCATCTAATATTTGTTTTTTTAATGTTATTTCATTTTCAATGTCGGTGGTATCATTTGTGTTTGTTTGATTCCATTTTTTTTCCAAGTGTTTCAATGGTTTTGATGGTTTCAGTTTCAAGTTTATGTATTTCTTTTTGTTTAAATGATGTGTATCTAATTGTTGTGTTACGTATATTTCCTTTTTATTACTTCCCATTAGGTGTTTAGTTTGCATCTTTATTATTTTGAACTGTGTTTAATATTTCCTGTTTTATTTGTGTTTGATATTGTGTATCTTATAAGATGCTGTTGTTAATTTTAAAGTATCCTGGGCCTCTTTCAGGCTGTATATTGTGCAGTTTAAGTTCAACTAGAGAGTGGTCAGTCATAAATCCTGGTTTTATGTTACATGTGTCAATAATGTTGCAAAGAGACTCAGAAATTAAAAAATAGTCTAATCTACAAAATATTGTTGGTTTTGTGTTTGAGTGCCAGGTGAATTTGCTTTCGTTTGGATTTACTGTACGCCAGATGTCTATTATATTGTAGTTTATATGTTATTTAAAATGATTCTATTTTTAGGATGGGTATACAGGTTTCCTTTCTTTTTATCTAATAATGGGTTCAGGACAGTATTGAAATCACCACCGATTATAATGTTTTTATCTTGGTTATTAATTATAAAGGATTGTAATGTTTCGTAAAATGTGGAATCATCTATGTTAGGACCATAGACGTTGATTAATGTTAATTGTGTTTCATGTATTTTGATATCTAAACTTGCTAGTCTGCCAATTATTATTTCGTTAAAAATATCGACTGTGATCCCTATATTGTTTTTAATTAGAACAACAATGCCTTGTTTATAAGTATGTTGTTCACTGTGATAGATGTCTCCGTCCCATTCATCTTTTAAGGTTTGTGCTAGAGTATGTGTCAGGTGACTTTCTTGTATTAGGCAAGAACTATATTTTTTTTCGTCTAATCATTTGAATATTTGTATTCGTTTATTTGTATTATTAAGCCCTTTTACATTCAAAGTACATATTTTAATCATTTAAAGAGGTAGAGGGTGATAAAAATGATAATTTGTGTGTGATTGTCCAGTTAGTTTCTATTTTTAAAATATGTCCAGTTGCTTCCCATTATAAGACATAAGATGTACATACTTACAAGCAAAAATAGAAAACAAAAAAATAAGGAAACATGAAGATGAATAGTCCATAGAAATGAAGAAGCATAAAAAATAATGACAAAGGTGAGAGGGAAAAAAAACAATAAACAAGTAGTCCCAAATAGAGACACAAAAAAGCGCACTTCCGTACACTGGAAATACACAAAAAATGAAATAGATATAAACATATGCAATTCAGTGTAGAGTTAACATAGGACATTTCATATTCGAATATTAATGTTTTATTGCTTAGCTATTGTATAATTTCTTATAATATTTAGAAGTAGATGTTAAAAGTTAATCAGTTAACATTTTAATTATTTTATTTTTTAAAAGGGTACATGAATTATATTTAAGAGTTTATAAGCGAGATCGTTTTACATTTCATGTGCGCACAACACTTACATAGTAATACTCATATGTTGTAACAATATATTTTTATAATATGATAAATGAATCTGGTTAAACAAAAGTTGGTTATATGCATTGGACAATGACATATACGACATCAAGTATTATAGTCATATTCAACCGCAGTTTTTATCAAGAAGCTGGTAAATAGTTTTTAGAGAAACAATTAGAATCAGGCAAACATAGGATAAACATAATCATAAGCATACAATTTATAATAAAATAGGTTTTTGCTTTTCATAGAGATGGTTGTTTACATGTGGATTAAGGTCTTATACTGAAAGCGTTAAATTGCAAGTAAACAATGTAGATACTATTGATTATTTTGCATTAAATTATTTTTATAAATGCCTGAATTAGTTTTTTTTTTGAGAAATATAATGATATACATTCTCCTGACAAAGCCTAAGTGTGACAATCATGCTACTTTGGTTTCTTATATGAATTTTATAAGCCATTTATTATTTCAGGTGTTTGTTGTAAATTTTATTAATATAAACTTTCAGGGGAAATCAATAATTTCACAAGAAAAAACAGTTCTTTACTAAATGTGTAGCTAGTATACTTTAGAAAAAGGATTGAATACTCTGGCCAATACTGTTAAATCATACAGTGAAATTAAATTTAACATCTCACTTTCATAGAACACTTACAAAAAGCTTCATGTGAAAGCGAAAATGAAGCAATTGTATAGAAGAATGATGAAAGAATTGCTAGTTGAATAGTGTTAAATGAAAATAAAACAGATGATCTTAGCTTTACCACTTCCAATACCTTCAAACTTTAGTATTTATCACAGTAAACCCTTAAATGAAATCTTTTTTTGTGTGAAGGTATCTAAGTGCATACACTATTTATCAAAGGGGACACTGAATGACTTGGTATTGAAATAAGGATTTACAATAAACAGTTTTATATTGATAAATATTGTTTTTTTTACACACACACATACACATAAAGACCTTAAAATAGCACTTACATTTTGGGAAACTTATTGTCTAATTACATGAATAACAAAAGGTATTATCCTGACTTCAAACAGTAACTGCTTTGATAAAAATCTGATCATCAACTTTGTTTGCACAATTATTTAAAGCAAACAATTACATAAGCAAGTGTGTATACAATTGTGCATAAAGGCTTATGTTAGGAAAGCAATGAAAATAAGATCATTAAATTTGTTTGTATACTCAGTTTCAGCAAACAGACACACAAACGCATGCATATAAATAAACATAAAGTTTGCACTAAAAATACATCATATGCATAAAGGATTTTGTAAGGATTGCAATTAAGATCATAATGTCAAATTCGTTTGCATATTCAATTTCAGAAAAAACACACATGAACACAAGCATATACACAAAAGAGAGTTAGCACAAAAAAAACAAACAAACACATGCTTACAGGACATTATTAGGATATCAAATTGTTGTCAAGGACACTCGGCATGATATGTCAAAAAAGGCAATTTATAAAAACACAAATCAGGTTTATTATATACAAACGACATGAACACAAGCATATACACATACAGAGAGTAAGCACACAAAAAACAACATCATATGCATAAAGGACATTATTAGGATATCAAAGTGTTGTCAAGAACACTCAGTATGATATGTAAAAAACAGGCAATTTATAAAAACACATATCAAGTTTTTTTTATACATTATTTTGGTTAGTTTTCTGTGACAATATAATCTACAACCATGAACATATTTTGGGAATTATTTGAACATTCTTAACATAAAAACTCACTTTTTATTTTAGATCAGTTAACAGGAATATCAGAAGTAATATGGATAATCAGTTCATGTTGGTTCAGCATCTTTAACTATAATATTATTACTATACTATAATTATTATTAAAATGACTGAGGTAAAGTTTTGTTTTGACTACTTTGACAAGAGAAAAGTAAAATAGACAGGTAATATTCCAACTGATCCGAATTAAAAAAAAACTCAGAGCATAACGAAGATAAAAACATAAGTCAACATTAAGATAAAACAAACCTCTGTAAGTGAATAGTATTTTGCCAACAAAGATGTCATAAACGTTAAATATTAAGGCCTTTAAGTGAAACTTTATTTGCATGTATACATGATATTTTTATTAGAAAGGGACGTTACTGTGTTAGCAGAGGAAAGCTCTTAAGCACGTGCGTGGCATGATAGGTAGCTATACTTGAGATGAAAGATTAGTATCCTAGTACTTTCAAAACCATTTTTAATTTTCACAGATAACATTTAAATGTTATAATTGGCATTGAAGGTGCCTACGTGCACACATGATTAAGTAAGTGGTAATACTGCAAGATCAGTATTGAATTAAGGTTTAAAATAACCAAATTTTTTATATTATTGTTCAGCATTTACAGAGACATAAAATTTGTATTAAATAATAAGGTCATCTTGAATTACATAGGCATACACATGTGTTTATTAAACTATGTTTATTTGACTTTATTT
Source organism: Dreissena polymorpha (assembly GCF_020536995.1). Lineage (NCBI taxonomy): Eukaryota > Metazoa > Mollusca > Bivalvia > Myida > Dreissenidae > Dreissena > Dreissena polymorpha. Next base: position 26,121,817 of record NC_068361.1, read on the forward strand.
AAGTTGTTAAACTGCATTGTTTGAAAAACGTGCATTAGAAGAGGTTTGGATATACAATCTTAAAGTAACTATACCTCATAAATAGAAGTTTATATTTGTGTATATGCATACAGAAAAAAAGCAATTCTCAATATTTAACACACACTGGAAAGAAACGTTTATGCAACAGATCAAACATACTAAAGTTGTAACAATATTAAATAACATGATCACGAACAGGTATCAACATAGACAGAAGGCTTGAACGTAAAAAAATATTTTGTATTGGAGTAAATTATCATAATATATTGGTCACAGTCTTTTAAATCATTTGTTGTTTTTTGTCTACAAGTACATATTACTAAAAAGGCAAAAAATTATTATTTATGTGCTAATTTAAGTTCTCAATTTACACTATTTTATTTAAGTATTAAAGCTTATGTCTCATTATGAGCATTATATAATATATGAAACTATCTTAAAGCTGCTGACAAGAAAATCAAATTCAAAATTCATGTATATGAATATTAGTAAGTATTTTTTGACGAGTGACAGGGATGACAAATTGGGTAATAAGACCAATACATTTAACATACAAACAGACAGTCTATACAAGCAAAAAAGAAAGATATAAACAAACCGACAGACAATCTTTACAAGCAAAAATAAGATATTAACACAATATATTCATGTACATGAAACATTAGCAAGTCAAAAAGGTTAAGAAATGCAAAGAAGATTAACACGCACAATACCTGTTCCAAACAGATATTCAATATATACAAGCTTAAATAAGATATATCCAGGATAAATGTTTTGTTTTCTGACACAATTTTTCCAACAGTGGACTGGCAGCATAATGTATTATTATTAAAAAAACTTTAAATAATACACAAAAATATAATTATGCGAAATCAATTTAAGTAAATTGAGACATGTTTTGAACCGGGTTTTACAAGATCAAATATATCTTTACTGAAATAAATAGACCATTTTGTTGAAAAGAACAAAAAAACGTTCCGCTAAGAAAGTTGATTAAACATAGCATTATACATGACGCCGTTTTTATATGCGTTTTATATTCCCCATGAAAAATATAGGTTTTAAACAATTTACACGTGCGCCTAAATACACACGTGCGCCTTAATGCTCATTCATTATATATTTCTTAACAGGGAGATAACTATGCCTAAAGAACAACTATAATGCATTTGCGTAGCCTGATGGAGTGCTATTATTGAAAACAAAGGAGACGTATTTTAGCTATTCATAACAGCAAAATAAAAGGTTGTCACAAACGTTTCATGACTTGTTTGATGATATTCGGTTTGTTGCACTAGCTGGGGTTTCAACACACTCTGAGTATGATTTTTTGGGCCAAGGCTTCTCAAGCCAGTTCTTGAAATCAGAGAATTTTATTTGGGTAGCATGTTCGTTCCCTTTTAACAAAGCGAAAATTTTCCCTTCGAAGGACCATGTCTTTTCAACGGCTCTGGGCTGCTTCAGGCGCACGGACGCTAGCACCTCGGCATTTAGTTTCGTGAGGTCCTCGTTCACGAAGATGCCGGATCCTTTGCATAACTTTGCTTTGCGAAGGATGTCCATTTTTAGCTGGCGTCTTACGAATTTCACTATTACAGGCCGATTTTTGTTAGGACTGAATTTTCCTAGCCTGTGGGCTATGTCAATATCATGATGCTCAATCGAGATTTCCAGATGTGTGTTGACGAGCGAGACGATTTTGTTTGTCACAGACACCGAGGATTGTCGGTCCTGATCCTCCGGAACACCGGCTATTCTGAGGTTATTTCGTTTACTATATTGTTCGGTGTTGTGAGCGAACTCGTCGTGGCTTATTGTATCGTCTTTTTTCGCGTGTTGTAGAGTTTCATTTTCTGTTTTGAGCACCTCGATTTGTTTGTTTTTGGCGGCACTTTCCTGTTTCAGTAAGTCAATTTCACGTTTGTGTTCAAACACATCACTCTCTAGAATTTCAACTCGTCGGATTACATTTCCCAGAAGCTTATCTTTTAATTGTTCTACAGTTTCTTTTATAATATCTTTAATAAACGCTGATTCATCCTTTGTTAGTACGTGTGATCATTTATTGCATATTTCTTCTAATCGTTTTTCGATCGATAATCCACTTATGTCCCAATTTTTGTTTGGCGCGCTAGTAACAAAATTAGTCATAGTTTTCTTTTTTTTGGGGTCAGGTTTATTTGGTTTCAATTTTGTTTTGCTCTGTTTATGTTCGCTGTTTTCAAACACGGACGTTTCTAGCATACTGTTGTTGGCAGTAGTTTCACTTGCGGTAGACGACAGTGTCCGCTTGCCTGCGTTCATTTTCGCTGGCATGAGCGTCTTTTTAGGCGTGAAAATTGATTATACGGTAAATGCGCAGCTTATGCAAATATACCAATACACCAATACAAGTACACTGTTGAATTCACAATTATTACATCTTCAAGCGTGACGATGATCCGCGTAAGCAGAGCGTGACGAATTAACGGTACTTGACAACCGCTCAAAAACATAACATTATTAACGAAAATTATTCCCCGCCCAAAACATTTGCTTTGACAAAATTAGAGTTCGATCAAACTTCTTATTTTGTTTTACATATTTTCATTCATACATACATTTTATTGAAGTTCAGTCCTTAATAATCACTTATTGTGCACTGTTTTCACTTTACATCACACTGATTACATACGCTATTTTGAAATTAACTTTTACATGTTGTTTTCTACTGTTTATACCGGAACCGGAAATTTTTCATCTTTTTCAGGTTGTATAGTCTTTACATATTTTTATTTCGTTTATTTTCACTCATTTGAACTTACAGATACATGGACTTTACCTTTATAATATTAAAAGTACGCTTTTTGCAATATGAAGAAAAGCAGTTTACTGAGATGTTCAATAAAGAAACTTCAGGAATCTTTCCGTCATTTTGCGGTTAATATAAATAATTTAAAATAGATGCATTTAACAATTTTCTCAAGTTATGAAACTTTTCTAGACTAGTTTTAGCATATAAAAGAAAAAAGTGTAGATCTTGGTACCAACGGCAATCGAACACCATAATTTGCTATTCTGACAATCGTGGAAGATACTTTATTCAGATTCGTAAGAACAGAGGTAAATGGACCGTGTATTAAATTTTATCAACAGGATCAAATCTAAAGTCAAAGTGTTTGAAACCGAATGGCACTTCAACAATTTTCGACTGTAGTTCGGCAGTAACTGTAGAAATAGTGAAAAATTGCCAAGAATAACACTATGCAAGAAATGTACCCACGTTTGTTTACAAAGTTGAAGATTGATGTTAAACAAAACACGCAACTTATATTGCTTAAAGGTTATCTGACTGTAGAATGTTAGGAAGTTTGTCATTGAATGCTTAAAATTTATGAATGCAAACATCGGAACTTAAGAGTTCCAGTTTTATACAAAATTACAATTTAAGAAAGAAAAAAAAGTATTTCCATAAAAATCCATGTAATTTATAATAAGTATTGCCATAAAAATCCATGTAATTTATAAGTATTGCCATAAAAATCCATGTAATTTATACTTTATAAAAGAATCCTCTTAATGTCGAAAAATATAACAATAACAACAAAACTTGCCAAATTATACAATCGTTTCGCGTGTGTAATGCTTTATAATGATAAGGTTTTTTAAATCGTCAAAAGATGTTTAAATGGATATTTTAAAGTTTATAGTTTAAATGTAAAAGTATACGGTTTCCTTGCAAAAACATCACAACGAAAATGTGCAAATCTGAAACAACTTATTTCAATTTTGTCGATTAATCAAAACGTGAAAACGTCCTTTTATATACAATTGAGTTGAATTCATTTGTCAGCAAAGTAATGAAACGTCTGACCTAGATACCATGCACGAAATGTACTAGATCTATTTTCACGCACATGTTGCATCATAAGTTCCTTACTAAATACAACTTTTAATGGGGAATTTAAAAATACATTGTGCTTATGCTAGTTTGTGTCAGTCAACTCGGTTTTATGCACTGTACTTGCGCGAAAAAAATAATTTCATTTTGACTTTTTTTTAAGGGACATAATACATGACATAACAAGGCACCACTTGTGCAACGTGGATTTTGTTGCAACAAAGGCGGATTTGAAGAGTCACCGACAACCAGAAGAAGACACTGAGAGTATCAAATGTGTTTTTTTCTGTTAAAATAAAAAGTGGTTGAAACATATTTCTGTTTACAATGGCGACATACCTTAGTTGGGTTAAGAGTGTTGAAATTATAGATACATCGCAGTAGTCTTTCAAAGCTTATGGCAAACACAAGCGTGCTAAGATATAAGCTGACTAATTTTATATTTATGATTCAATTTTATATTTTGTTGAGGTACAATTTGTCTTATGACCTTAAATTTCAGAACATTCATAACTCCTACAAATATTACAAATGAATATATAAAGGCCTAAAACCTAAAACACTACACGTATTTCCAGAAGTTGTTTGAAATAGTTATAATAAGAAGTGATCGTACATACTGATTAAGTATTACAATTTTGCAAGTAAGCGTTGAGATGAATACTCATGACATTTTTATTACTTGCTGTATGAACATTTGTCTTTAATGTGATCTCATCTCACCTGTACTGGACTATGAAAACTCTTATTTATAATGTTCCTATGAGATTGTGATTATAATGATATAAACTAATTAAAGAAGTACATGGAGACTTTAACGTCTCAAACAACTTGGCGACACCATAATCGGATGTGGTTAATTATGGTGTTAATTAAATCATTTAAACCACTGAAGTATTTGTGTGTACTATTTAAATAGTGACATATAAAAACAACGAAGTACAGATATTGTTCGAATACATTTTTGTAATTATTTAACCTAACATTTTGTCAAATTCAACAGTAATAATATACATCAGTTATTAAACGTTTGATCGAAAATAACACACACACACACACACACACACACACACACACACACACACACACACACACACACACACACACACACACACACACACACACACACACATATATATATATATATTTATATATTGATAATAACCATACTATTTAGTACAAAATAATGATCGTTTATATGATATTAGTTTTCATTAAAGTGTACTCGCACTTAACAGCAATATAACCAATAATTATGTATAACTGTAACAGTCATCAATCTGAACCTTAAGCGTCAATACTATTTTTTTTTAATCAACTTCCTGTGAAATATCTTGTCAAATTGCAACCTGATCATTTCATACAACTGCTTAATTCAAAATATGATTTCATTTACAAAGCACCAACGATTTTTGTAAGGTTACTTCGACTTTTATAGATTGTTTTGCAGACACAATGGCGAACAAAGTCAAAAGAAAATGTCTCATAAGAATTATTCATATGAATAAAATAAACGGAAGTCGTTAACATCGCGTATGTCACAAAGAAAGACACTTCATTTAAAGAAAGTGATGTACTTGTCTCTCTGTCTTCACTGATTGAAGTCGGAAATGGCCTTCGTCGTTTTGAAAATGTAAATTCAACAACTCAGTTTGTGTTGCTTCTCAACAAATACATTCAAAACTTGATGAAAGTGATATGGCAGAATGCAGGCCAAATTAGTGATACATGCTCTGAAAATTATTGACTACTGTAGCGTAATATTCCGTTATTATTTTCGATTCCGAATACATACTACATAGTAAAACGAAATCCTATTTACCCGATTAGGAGATCAAGTTAAGACATTTTTTTATGTCTACACAAACACACAAAGAGCGTAACAATGACGTATTAACAGCATAAGCAATTATTCGTTGGTAATGTTCTGAAACAAACAATTGATATTTAAATCCTAATTGAGTTCACCTCTTGCAAATAAAGGATTGTTGCTTGAATAAAGATACAAAAAATATATGTAGCCTAATTCTTTGAAATTTTCATTTTCTGACGTACTTCGTATTAGTTTCTCCGGGAATTGAATGTGCGAAGAAGATTTAGTGGTTGGTGGAGCAATGGCTCAATTTATTATACAATACCATATTCAATTTAAATTGGTGAAATAAATTTATTGAACATGTGTTTGTACATTTGAATTGACGACGTAAGATCTATTACCATTATAATAGCCATTATTTCTATTAAAAAAATATTTGTAGAAAATAATACCGCTTCAATTAAGAAATATGTAATGTGTGTACAAACATGTCTTCACCCAAAAATTAAGTGTGTAACCGCAAGTCTTCACACATTTATGACAACATAAATATCTTAAAGTATGTATCATTTAGTCGTGTACATCGATTTATATACTGTAAAACCATTACATTTCGTGTGGTACGAATTTTCGTGGATTTCGTTGGTCCGCCGAACCACGAATTCAAGTACCAACGATTATTTATATATTTTTTAATCAGAAATCGGTCATTTCGGAATGTCAATTCCGATACTTTCTTTTGTTGTCGGTTATCCGAGATATTTGTTTTTTTAGTAATAGTTACTTCACTTAAGTAGGTCGCATTACACTATATCTTGACTTATTAAATATTTCCGAATCGAAAATGTTCTTATTTTCCACCCATTTGACATAAATTATATTTGTTTGATATTAACTAACATGTTTAGGATTACTTAGTATGATAAGATCTACGATGTTAATGAATACTTAGTATGAATGACAGTGTGTTTATATAAAATATCAATTTGTTCGCCATCCTGTGCATTATTACAAATCTAAAGTCGTGTGAGTTTTGCTTTTTTTATTCATCATCGTTAATGTACGTTTTATTCATCACGGTTAATAAATATAACATCAACGATTGTTCTCATGTACGTGACGTCGTCAAATTAACAGTTTGCAGATTTATCACATTTGTCAATTAGTGCCAATTAAAGTTAAAAGAGAAATAACGGTTTTCACACGTGATTTTGGGGACCTTATTACTCAATTGTTACTGCTAGGGGACCGATTGCGTTGAGAATTGCAAATATTGTCAAAACAACATTGATGGCAATTAGCGAGCAGGGACCCACAGGTGCGCCATTTTATCGCTCATATCGACAATTATCGGCAACACTTTCATGCTTCAGAGCACTTGAACCTCACGTCTTGCTGTCAACACAGATCAGCAGAGTATGCTTCGTTATTACTCTGGTTGTTTTAATAAAAGTATAATGGCGGTCAGTCTTCCCCAAAAAATTGAAACCCACAAAATTACGTATCAACGAATTAGTTGTTTTTTATTTGAAATCCACGAAATTACGTCTCAACGAATTAGTTGTTTTTTATTAAACCACGAAATTTCATACCGACGAATTTCTATACGTTTACAGTATATCATGTAACGAACTTGTATAGTATCTATTATTTTATGAGATTGTAACACATTGATTTCAAAAGCAATTGATCGCTCCTTTATTATTATATGAACTGCTTATTTCAGAATATATTAGAACGTAATAAAGAAGTTACGTATTAATAAATGATCCCTGTATTGTGTATTTCACATTCTGACCAAAGTGTATGGGCAATCCGACATTCTGGCTTTGGCCAAGTACATATTTACGCAGGAAATATGGCACTCGCCTCTAAGTTTGAACGTCTCGACCAAAAAATGAAGCAATGTTTGTCAGCTTAAGAACATTAGTGCAAGACATTGTTGATTTGTATGTACGTTTGGTAGGTCATGATATCCGGATATTATATTTTCATTTTATTCATTCATTTAACGAACTGGTATTTTATAGCCAACAAGTTTTTATGATAAAATGGAGATTTGTCAGAAACATCTATTTATATGTTTTAAATGCAGGAAAATGCCGCACCTCTCTAAAATAAGAGCACCGCCTTGCGGGTGCAGACCGCTCATCTATTTTCTTTTTAAAGGTGAAGCGACTCTCATTTTCAATCATAAAGGAGGGACGGATGGAGTGAAGAGAGGTGTATAGTGTGGGGGTGTGGACATTTATAACATTATTTTCCAAAAATGCGAAAAAAAAATCGGGGGGGGGGGGGTGGTTGGTCGGAAAACTTGGGTGCGATGGTTGGACGGTATAGTGTGAGGGTGTGGTGGTCATTTGTGAGATGATCTTAAAAAAAAACAAATTTGGGGGGGGGGGGTGGAATTCGGGTGGGGGGAGGGGGGATTCTACGGTGCGATGGTTGGACGGTATTTCAAACATAAAATAATAAAAATAAATATTTGTGTTTTTTTAACAGTTTCAAAAAAAAAAATTTGGGGGGGGGTAGGGTGGGGGGTATAGTGTGAGGGTGTGGTGGTCATTTGTGAGATGATCTTAAAAAAATAAATAGGGGGGATTCGGGGGGGGGGGCGGGGCGGGGGGGAGGGGGGGGCACGGGGGATTGTTTGGGTGGAGTCTATTGTGGTATGTCAGGTAAGAGTAGTTTTGTCAAAGTATCAATCAAATCTAATCATAAATAAAGAAGTTATGGCAATTTTAGCAATATTTAATAATTTGATCTTGAGAGTCAAGGTCATTCAAAGGTCAAGGTAAAATTAAACTTGCCAGGTACAGGAACCTCATGATAGCATGAAAGTATTTGAAGTTTGAAAGCAATAACCTTAATAGTTAAGAAGTAAAGTGGATCGAATCACAAAATTTAACCATATATTCAAAGTTACTAAGTCAAAAAAGGGCCATAATTCCGTAAAAATGACAACCAGAGTTATGCAACTTGTCCTTTTACTGTACCCTTATGATAAATTGCGAGTGTTCCAAGTATGAAAGCAATATCTATGATACTTTAGGGGTAAAGTTAACCAAAACACAAAACTTAACCAAATTTTCTAAGTACAAAGGGCCCATAATTCCGTCCAAATGCCAGTCAGAGTTACATAACTTTGCCTGCACAGTCCCCTTATGATAGTTAATAAGTGTTGCAAGTATGAAAGCAATAGCTTTGATACTGTAGGAATAAAGTGGACCTAAACACAAAACTTAACCAAATTTTCAATTTTCTAAGTATAAAAAGGGCACATAATTCTGTCAAAATGCCAGTCAGAATTACATTACTTTGCATGCACAGTCCGCTTATGATAGTTAGTAAGTGTTGCAAGTATGAAAGCAATAGCCTTGATACTTACGGAATAAAATGGACCAAAACACAAAACTTAACCAAAATTTTCAATTTTCTAAGTATAAAAAGGGCACATTATTCTGTCAAAATGCACGCCAGTGTTATCTAACTTTGCCTGCCCAGTCCCCTCATGATAGTAAGTAAGTGTACCAAGTTTGAATGCAATAGCATTGATACTTTCTGAGAAAAGTGGACCTAAACGCAAAACTTAACCCAAACTTAACCCAAATTTTCAATTTTCTAAGTATAAAAAGGGCACATAATTCTATCAAATTGCATGCCAGAGTTATCTAACTTTGCCTGCCCAGTCCTCTCATGATAGTAAGTAAGTGTGCCAAGTTTGAATGCAATAGCACTGATACTTTCTGAGAAAAGTGGACCAAAACGCAAAACTTAACCAGACGCCAACGCCGACTCGTTATTCGATATTTTGCACAACCTGATTACAGTTATTCAAATATATTGTTTTAACAATATCGTTTAGGAACTGGAGTAATATCTATGGAGTTCAGGCGTGTATATGTGTCTTCAAAATTTGTTTTTTTTGCAACTAGTTTTTCTTACTACGATGTAAGCATAATTGATGCTCTAAAATTAATTACAATTAATTAATTATATTAAAAGTTTTCGTCATCAAATATGTGGAAAATCACAGTTACCCATGTATGTGTTTTACTTTATATGGTAAATCGTTTTATTGATTGACTGACAGCACTGATCACATAAACAATATTTTTATTTAAAAATATTCGATACGATTGTTCACTATAATGTTCGGTTTGCAGGACAAAAATGCCTATGCTTCAGTGACTGCTAAGGCGGTATATGCGAATGTTATCGTCCGTTCAAGTGTAGCTACGCCGCGTGTCTTATCAACAAACCGCACATTATCGTATTTAATAAACCTTACTGAATAATGATTCAATTGGTACTCCCTTTGAATTGTCATAACATCGTTCATTATTTTGAAATCTTTGTATGTGAATATAATGTTAAAGAATACCCATTCGAAATCACTTTTTAAAACGCGTCCAACTCAAGTGTAACAAATCGACGCGCAGATGAGATGCGGTGATTTAAATTTTCTGCTCGACATGAATATCATAGCGTCAGGGTCCCCATGCACGTCAATCACACTTAAAAATGTGCTTTGTGTTTGATACGTACATAAAATGACGAAGATCAGATAATTAAATACGCGTGCGACATCTGTCAAAATTGCATTTCATTTAAAAAACAAAAATCAATTACACAGACTATATGATCATGAATTTAATCAATTTAAAAACACAAAATTTGGATTATTTTGCAAATCACATCGTCCGCGAAACAGCTAATGACATATCCTATGCAGTAAACGTCTTTAGAAATCAATCTGTATGATTTCGCTGTGAATTTTTCCTTTTGCCTTAAGCGAGTATGAAGATCTAGCAAAGTACTTCATGTTTAAAGCAATACATTCATTGCATGCATTTTACATTCTAATTCAGATGGATAAATTCACAGTCATCCGCGATGTCTGAGGTATATATCCTATATGACACGTATTATGTTCACTACGCTTATGTTATCTAGTTTTATTGGTAATTAGTTACACACTAACAAATATGTTGTTCACGCATGCATATGATAATTTAAGTTATTAATATATTTATTATGAGCCTAAAACTAATATCACAATGAACCAATTTTATGTGTTTGTCAATTTAACGTAACTGCTAACCAATTAAAGAAGACTCGAAAACAGTGGAATCTTTATAACAACTCGTCAAAAAATATGAAATTGTATTATATTGAATAAAAATCATGCCTCCTAAATTATAACTTTTAAAATGTGTTTAGTTTTGGCCATAAAATAAATAACTTGGAAAAGTCTTCTATACAAAGCTATAGATAACGCATATTAATAGGTCCCATGATGCAGACAGCACACTTGAGGTCTCCGATACCACCTACTTCAGATGTTTTTCGTGAACATTATTGTTAACGAAGAAATAAAAAAATATCAATTGGATCCCGTGAGTGTTAACCTTGCGGAAATCACTTGGCGATTAATAAAAACATGTTCTATGTAATAAATGACGGATAAACCATTATAAGAAAATAATGTGTGTGATTTTAATAATTGGAAAATACTACCGCTTAGACGACAGCGATACAGTTCAATGTAGGTCAACACACTTTCTCAACTTTGACAAAGATCCGAAAGTTATCTTAGACAACATGCATTAGCCCAGATTATGGGATAATTTACTTAAAGAGAAAGCATGAGATTTTGTATGACCGATTTGTCTATAATACCCTTTTTAGAAGACCAGTGTCACGTTCAAATAATCTCTAATCTAGTAGTTTAATTTCTTATCTTAATCGACCTAATGCATTTCAAGACAGTAGCCAGTTGACTGATTACTGACTGTATTCTCTTATGGCAATGTAATATGTTTAGTACGTTATCAGGTTTAACATTTTATTCTCCGAAAAATAATGCCCGTGTGCCCAATTACTGGATAAAATCACGTCAGATGTGGTCTTTTGAAGTGCTTAAGCAGCGCCATAGGGTAGTTCAAAGCACTTACAAGGTATTACATTTTAAGCTGAACATATCAAGTTTTGTATTAAGAAAGCTAAAACTTTTTATTTATTTAACATGAAATTTTCAATTTTATGTCATCAAATAAACTCGAACAATGTTTTGGTTTACATTATCTATATCACCAAAGAGCTTACGTTGCTCGTAATTTTATAGCATACCGAAACGTTTTCATCTTGCTTATTTACAGTGGTTGGGAACAAAAAACTATTTGCAATCCTATAAGGCCTTTTAATATATTATATATTAATTTTGTTATTTGAAATAAGCAGCAAACCTATTTCTCATTACATTTATACATGCTTACAATAAAATAGCTATTTCAATTGTAATATTTGCACTTTTCAACGCTCACATGCTTTCTACATTTAATACACTGAATTGTTTTATTTAAACACATGAATGTAATGCCATAGGCAAATTAGTGTTGAAGATCTGTTTCAAGAAACTTATTAAATTGTTGATACCTTTACAGCCATTATGAAATACATGTAGTCCATGCCATATTTTATTCCGCTGACCGCCAGTGATTGATAGCACTGTTCCATTTGCAGCAGTATATTCAGCTCGACCGTTCAGACAACCCATAGTGCGTCCACACTGACCATGCCAGCAAACATGAGTATAATGTACAAGAAGAGTTCAAGAAAAGATGGATTAAATTTTAAAGGGACAATATTACGTATTGATCAATAGCCAAATTTAAAAATAATTGTTTTGGATTTGCAAATTTACGTTGTAGTTACGGTATTTGCAAGGACACATTAATACTGAACATGAACCATTCTCTTAAATATCTATTATATGCATCTTTTGACGATTTAAAAACCTGAAATTAATAAAGCGTTACAAACTCGAAACGATTAAACAATTTCGAGAATTATGTTGTTATCGTTTTAGAAAGTACGAGGATTGCTTATTCAAATTATAAAATCCACCACTATCTGTGTAGGCAAGGTTTGCCGAGTGGTTTAAGTGCTTGACTGTTAATCTAATGTTAATATTTTTACCAAATTGAATTTGAAGAATTTTATGACACTTTTTAAAACAATTCAAATCTGTGAACAAGCTTTTGCTTACTTGTTCAAAGTATATTATGTATAAGCATGGTTATATAATTTTCAATTTCAAAAAGCTAATATAATATTACGGCGACTAGGCTGGCCGTGTTGACCGGACAATGGACTCATAATTCAAAACTGCCTTAAACGTGTTTTCCGTAATGAGCAGAGTGTATAATTTAGGCGTTTAATTAATGTTCGTTTATTTTAAAACATTTACACTGACATAATAATGAACTTAACATTTATATAGTCTAATGTACATTTCCACAAAATGATGTAGAGCATTTCACTGACATGTTCAAAAATGAAACTCCACAAATCGTTATTTCATATTTCGTATAATATACAAGATTTTACAATAGATGCATATGATTACGTTGGTTAACTTTGATTTGATAGTTTTTGCATGCAAAAGCTGGCTATTCTACTCGGTGCCAACAGTACTCGAACAAAATTAGCTGCATTTCTTACAACCGCGGAAAAACGCTATTCAGACTGAGAACTAAGGTAAAATGCATTTTATGGACCGTTTATTTAACGAAATTAGTATCCTAAAATATATATTCAAAGATTATGAAACTCAACGGCACTTTGCATGTATACCGAAGGTAGGTCGACAGTAACAGTAAACTAATTTTAAGAAAAAGGGAACCATTTTATATGAAAGGTTGTATAGTATCTGATATTTACACATGCAAACAGCAAACAACAATAATGCATATTGTTAAAATGAGTAAGTTGCAAGAAATATTCCCACGTTTGTGTACAATATTGGCCATGAAAATTATCCCTAAACGCACATAATTTTGATCAATATACGTAAATTGAAAATCAATTTGTATGCTTAGTTTATAAACGTATGACCTTGATAGCACGCACTTAAGGTATTACCCCGTACATGTTACACCATAAGTTCACAACTTAATACAATGTTAATTTACCATATAACCATCAACCTCGCTTATGCTGGAATACATCGGTCAACACGTTCACATACACAGCAATTGAGTATATAAATAATACCCTTGTCGTACTTAATGTTAATGTTCAACGTTCAAGGCGAAATAAGCCACCACTTATGTTCTAAGTGCAAATCGGAAGTTAGAAAGAGCAGATTTGATGAGTCACAGACAACCAGAGGAAGACACTGGGAGTTTCAACTGCGTTGATTGTGTCGCTGGTATTTTAGAATACGATTGTGGTTACGAAATCCTTTTTTTGTTTCTGATTACTCGTTTATCAGTTTATTATTTACTCAGATCATTAAATATGAGTTATAATAATGCAGATACAGATACAGGACAGGCTGCGGGTATACACAATTGGTTTTATGTGCGTTTATATTTATCATGTAAAATGATGATATTTATATTTGACTGTATCTACATTTTATCTTTAAAATCTATTAAACGCACTGGACTTTGAAGTCTCTATCTTTTGGTGTGTATATGTTTTGTCATTTAAGAAGATAAAATAAAAAAAAAAAAATAAGGATTGCAAATACCGCACATGTGCATGGTATCTTGACCGCGTTCAATAACAGGGTTGACAACACATGTCTGATGTTTTTTGTTAAATTATAAAACGCCACATAGGCGTTTGTTTGTTTGATTGTTTTTGTGACCTTATAATAAAACTTAGTATACAAACTGTTTGACTAAATTCTTCAAAATAAGTCAATGTGATTGTATATCAATTCCACAAATAATATATGACGTCCGTCATTATAACGTACACCATAGAAACATACTGTTCGTGGAACAGTATTCGTTATCACAGTGTCCACGCACTATATAGAAACATTTTATAAATAAATATGTATATCTGTTACAGTCATCCCTTTAAACCTGTACCTCAATTACTGGTTATTTAAACAAAATTATTCACGCAATTTCTTGATTCACAAGCTGATTTCATTTCAAACACACCGATATTTTTCTCAAGATTACGTTGACTTTCAAATATTTTTGTATATATACAATAGGGAAAAAACTGACAGTGACTGAAAGACGTTTGATAAGAAATTTACATTTGAATAATATGATGAGGGTCTTTACTATAACGGATATCGTTAAGATAGACGTTCATTCGCAGCAAGAGATGCACTTTTCTCTTCTTTCTTCACTGACTGAAGTCGGAAATAATCTCAGTCGTTTTGAAAATAAAAACCAACAAAACATTCAGTCTGTGTTTATTTTTAAATTTACATTTCATGTTAATTATTTAAATGTAGTGATATCGCAAAACACAGGTAATTATTGTAAACAGTAGCGTAATATTTCGTTATTTATTATCGATTTTTTATGAATACAAATTATACAACAGTAATACGCGCACTTTTAAATAGTCCAAAGATACTTAGTACCACCTTCAAACAAAACACTATATATGATTGTTAAATATTCAGGAGTAAACACAGGAAATCAAGTATAAGATGCTAGTTTTGCATTAAAATAAATAACATTATAGAAAGAGTGGGTTTTTATGAAACGTTCAAATTGTAATCATCTTAAGCGCAACATATTTTAAGTTTGTAGTACGTTTTGTAATATTTAACAGAGGTTCAAAAGTCAATCCACTAAAACTGTGTATGTCTTTTTGGCTTTAAAGGGATCTTTTCACGTTTTGGTAAATTGACAAAATTGAAAAAGTTGTTTCAGATTCGCAAATTTTCGTTTTAGTTATGATATTTGTGAGGAAACAGTATTACTGAACATTTACCATGGTCTAATATAGCCATTTTATGCATCTTTTGACGATTTTAAAACCTAAAAATTATAAAGCGTTGCAACGCGAAACGATTGAATAATTTGGAGAGTTCTGTTGTTGTCGTTAAATTTTGTGACACTACGAAGATTGCTTTTATAAGGTATAAAATACGTCACCTATGTATACTCGGCAGAATAGCCGAGACGGTATAAGCGTTTCTACTTCAGGACCTCGGCAGGTCTCCTGGAGTCACTGGTTCGAAACCTGCTCCAGGCAAATTTTTTTTTTCCTTTTTTAAATTTTATTCTTTATTTTTCACTGCAGCTTTTACGATCAAATGTTTACATTTATCAATAGAAAGAATTTAATGAATAACTTCAAAACATACCAAAATCTGTGAAAAGGCCCCTTTAAATAAAAATTTTGTATCAACCAATACGGCTAATGAAACTACAAAATGCTTTTTTTTCGTTTCAATAAGACGACCTTACTTTTTTTTTTTTAAAAAGCTTCAATAAAGTTTGGCCCATGTTTTGACCTTGCTATTTCAAGGTAACTCATATATTATTGGTTATATTACTAGACACAATCGTTTGAACGAAAAGAAATGTTGTTGAATAAGAGCTTTATATTGAACTCATAATATAGTAATTCATATGCTAATCGTTTACTAATTGTTGTTCACTTCTTATCAATATTTATTTTAAAATATAGCATATTTAAAATATGTACGCTCTGTCGTGTACAATAATGTACGTATATCATTCAACTCTATATTATTATTAATATTATCGGATGATGTTACATTGAAAACGAAATCCATTAGGTTTTACGTTATTATCTGACTCTATTATTTATTTACAATCTGACCTTTTACAACCGAAAGGGTTTTAAGAGAAAATTGTGATTTTTAAGAAACAGCTATAAGTCAGCATTAAATGCTGGTAAATGTATGTGACACCCGATAAAAAGGCGGCAACGGATCTTTAAACAATTAAAAATTCATTTAACGAATAGATACCGAAAAGTGATTCTGAGTTTATTTCATGAGGTGTCATTATGAAGGCAAATACTCTCGTATTGTTCTTGTTAATGCATACCGGTCGTATTAGAGTCTTGATTTATCAGACATGTATGTTCCGTTTCCGTAAAGAAAACTGGTTGTTTTTGTTCAAGGCATACTTAATATTATGACGAAAGGAAGTTACGATTAGAAGGTCGAAGGATATAGGTGTATGTAATACTCTCTGTAAATCGACATTACCATCATATAACGACCATGATATATATCATATTGAGCGTTCTTATGGTGTATGTAATGCAACTCGAGCACACTCCCAATGCTAGTAAAATGATGTACGCCTCAATGAAATAAATAAAATTGCATGGAAGCTTATGTTGAGATATTCAATGATCTTATCTGAAGGTTGATATTTAAATTAGCACACATTGCGTGAAGGATGATAATAACACTCCTGAGACAATATCTTTTCACACGTTACTTCAACTAAAAATACGGAACAAACTATTGGTATGCATACGGCAGTGTATCAAATGATGCATGTTTAAGCATCATACGCTAACTACAAATCATTTTTGATATAACATGACATATATGGAAACAAATCAGCCTATTAGAGAGAAAATAATTACATTTCCATTAACAAAAATTGCATATTATTGTTGGTTTAATAGTTCGTAATGAGAGCATAACATGCTATAATTTTTAAATGTGAGTCGTGTTCACCTAAGCGATTTTATAACACATGTAAAGACCAAATATTACAGAATAGCAAACTCTTTTTTTCTGAAAAACATAACCTTGTCGATAACAATACTTCTTATGAACTGTTTTTATAATATCGTTTAAGTATTTAAAGTAATTACTAAAGTAATTGGCGTAAAATCATGTATGTGTCTGCATATATGTATTACAGTGGAAATTATCGAACGTTCTAGTCCGGAAATATGTGGTAAATCACAGGATTCACAATTTATGATTTTAAATAAATATGACCAATCGTATAATTCGTTGACTGATAGCACTGATCACATCAACAATACCCTTTATTCAAGAGATACTCGACGTCAACGGTAAGTTTGAAATGAAGAGAGTGAATTGATATTGTCAGTTTCATAGTCTTTAAGGATCAGTTCTTTATTTGAGTCAAGAATTATGGTTTGCGGTTCTTCAAATATAATCTAGTTGACAAATAATTAAATAAATTAAATAAAGTGCATGTCCTGTACATTAATGTATTAACGCTATTTCCAGATTATTCCATTGAAAGAAACTATCAATGAAACTGTAAACTAGTACAAACCAACCATATATAGGAACATCGAAATTCCAAACCTAATATGGTCGACTTGTACCTCGATCAATGTGCGATGAAGACTGTCCAAATTAAGTATATGAAAGTCTTTATATCCTCACCTGTATACTCACAAAACCAATGTCATACAGGGTTAAGCATAAAGGAGCTTCATCGCATGTTAACGTTTCATAAAGCCACCACAAGCACATTCACTTGCATTTTTTGCCGTTACTAAAAAAGCTAATCATGAATTGTAACATAAGCTGTACATAAGTAAACATCTCATGCGATGTACATAGTATGTATGTATACGAACGGATACATGTTTAATCGTTGTGTGTTTGTTTTGGTTTCTTATCTTGAATATTTGTTTTGTGTCTTACTGGTTAGCAATCGTGTCTTTCAATACTTAAAAGAAGTGATGGTATAATAAGGTTTCTGTCGTCCTGGTGCTGCTGATGTTTTATTGTGTGTATAAATATATTGAGCATTTATTCTAAAAAGGCCTAAACACGAAGATGACATAACCAATTCCGGATTTTTGAAACTAAGTCGAATAAGAGTTGTCTCTCATTCGGGTAGGTATTGCTCACTTCCGGTTTATTTAAAGTAACATGCGCAAAAAAGTAAACAATGGGAAAATTGTATTGTTGTATGTCTGCATATCAAAATGTTGGGGATAAAATTGGCAGATATGGCAAACGCTGCACAAATTACCAAGAAATTGCTCCATTCACTGAACATTTCTGAAGCAAAAGATTGTGCTGAGTTACTAACACCAACAACAACACATTACAAATACGTGTAACACACCATATATTCAAACCACAGTACATAATAGGTTTATAAATTGGTGAAAATACTTTTGGTAATACTTATGATCTTTTAAATGTAAAAATAAATTTAGACTTCGTTTTGTAGTTACTTTATCCATGTATTGCCAACCACAACCTTCACTCCCCGGGGCAATCAGACAACTAAGTCGGCCTGTGTCATGTTGTCTGGTGTCTACTTTATTACAATAAAGGGCAAAACGATCCACTTGTAAGGGCGAAACGATCCAGGGCGAAACGACTCAGGTTGACCTAGGGCGAACAGGTATTAGGTCGAAATGACCCGATACCCGCTGCCACACTGTGTAAATGAGATTATTTGCCATGTTAAACACAAACTAGCATTTTTCATTTATCACTAAGACATATGAAAGGTGTTCTGGCTATTTAATAAAAATAATTGACCAATTGTACAAGATACAAATGGGAAATCATGATTGTTGTTAATTTGCTGCATGAACGGGTTTTTCACAGGATTTTGCAATGGTTTAAAGTGAATTTGTCTTATATTCTATCCGTTTCTAGGCCATATCCATAGGTTTTTGCTAAAATCAATGTTGCGGATTGATTTTTTTCATAGTTTAACATGTTTGATTTTTGCGAGATATATGAATTGTTTTTATTGTTTCTCGATATTTAGTTAAACCCTTTTGAGTATATTGATGTTGCTGATACACCAGGGTATGATCTGATCATTTTTTGGATGAAATTGGTCCAAACTCCATGAACAGGAACAAGATGTCAACATAATACCTTGCGCAGATGATACTTTCTACCAAGAAAGTAAAGCCACGTAGATCTCTGATAAAGGTGATCAATTGCTGTTTAGCAGTTCAACGCATTTTAAACAATGTATGCATCTCATGCCTTTCACAGTATGTGAAGATTATACAATTTGTATTATGTGCAATCAAAATTAATTATAGACCACGCATTTTTTCCAATAAGAAAATATTGCAAAAACAACAACAGATAAGTTATATTAAGACACTCAGACCATACATATGTATACATGTATGTAACAATAATATTAAATAACATTTCAAAACATCAAACCTTTATTTCTAGCTTATAACTTATGCTTAATATGCACTTGGTTATTTGAATTTTAGTATTTAGTATGAAGTACTTCCTGTGTATTTAAACTGTATTGTTATCTGCATTTAATCAGTAGAATTGTTTGTTGTTGTATTAATATAAAATGTACAAATACACGTATTCATATCTTACTATTATTTTTGTCATAGGTGTTTGAAGTGTCGATCAGCCTGATGATTCTTCAATCAAATTATTTGATACAACAAAATGAAACAACTCTTCATTACAAGTACTGTATTGATACATAAACTATATTTTAATTTTGAATGAGTTGTATCTTTTCATGGTGTTTTTGTTCCTTGAGCGGTTTGTACAGTCACGTGTGACAGTAACATATAAATCACACATATCACAGGCCATATAAGTAAAGATTGATATTTGTATCACGACATTCCATCTTCATTTTCCAATTTATAAAATCTAAACAATTGGTAATGTGTGCAAATAATGAACCAAAAAGGACTTGTGAAATATTATGAAAATATTTTTTTTATTGTGTATTGTATTTCTATTCAGGTAACTGTAAACAACTGATGGACACTATTGTGGTACATTATAAATGTACATATGTCTAATTACTTTATTTTGCAGACAATCCTTAATATTATGGGATAAAGCGATATTGCTCATTTCGATAATGTTTCCCTTTTACAACAATTATTCCTACCATATTTAAGCTATTTCTTCTTTGTAATGTTTAGTTAATAGTTTAAGAACATTATCTAGAAACCTGTTAATTTTGTTTGCAGACATGATTTGAATCACATTGCTAAATGAAAAATTTAATAATAAAAAGCAATTACTTCTTTTGCTACAATGCTTACAATACTACCAAAAGCTCAGATATAATTGGAAGATATGAAACGTCTACCAGATTTGCAATTCAAATGTAAAATGTAACAAATGTTTCAATGAAAAAGACAATACAATAACGATTCTCTATTCAAGGTAAAACTGATATATATAAAGAACAAAAATAAGAAGACACCCATTGTAAATATTCATAACAAAATAATGCAAGCAATTTGATTTCACTTGATTAAATCATTAACATTTAAATGTCCTAATATTGACCGACTGGAAATGGAATCAGAATCTTATGGCAGGCAGACAATTAAGAAAATATTAAACCAAAAAATAATTACAAAACATCATAATTTATTAATAAAAAAATCAAGACATGTACACTAAACTAGGATATGTTGCTGTTAAAACATATGTTTCCAGAAACTGATAGTCAAGTGTGACATTGACAGAAAAATATCAATACATATTCAAACTAAACACTCATTAATACGGGTTATGAATCAATGAACAGCAACGTAAATAAATGTTGGACGTCAGTTGAATAATGCAACAACCACAGTTTTATAAGCAGAAGGCTATTATCAGTGTTTCTAAACTATTACTGATGAAAAGTTCTGGTTCGCAATAAATATGGCAAGGCAGCATAAAAATACTAATTTAAACAAACTAGAACTATAAGTATATCAATCAATTGAGAAATAACTGTATACGTAAATTTGAATTGAAATGAACAGTGCATATTACGATTTTAGAGATCTGAGATGCAGAACATGTTTTCGTTTGGTTTGTTTACCTGTTTACCCTATACCTTCCCGAACGAGACAACTCGTGTTCGCCCTTAGTAACGAAAAGACCCAACACAATATTATCAATCTTAGCATTGTAATTGGTTAATTTTCTGCCATAATATTCACTTTGAAGGACAAATAACAATTTATTGTGTTTTGTATTGTTTAGTACATATATATTAAATATTCTGCTCACGTGTTGCCACGCAGCGTTCCTTACCAACGAACAGCATTTGAGCGCGTCTAGTACACCCTACAAGGTGATGACGAAAACGGGCCTTGTCGGTGAGTTAGCATAGCATCGGTCATCAATTTGAAACCTTCCCTTATAGTTAACGCAGA
Organism: Dreissena polymorpha; assembly: GCF_020536995.1. Taxonomy (NCBI): domain Eukaryota; kingdom Metazoa; phylum Mollusca; class Bivalvia; order Myida; family Dreissenidae; genus Dreissena; species Dreissena polymorpha. The sequence continues at coordinate 26,143,464 of NC_068361.1, forward strand.
CCGATTCAATTCCTGTGGACTTACAAATTGACTCGTAGGTGGGCGACAGTTATTTACAGTTGCTTTTCTTCAGAAAAAATACGTTCTCGTGTTTCCCAACAACCCCAAACGCACTTCATGATTTATTATTGTTCCCTATATACATAATAAACGCGGAGATATGAGAATTAAATACTCATGCGACATATGTAAGAATTGTTTTAAAAGTAAACAAATATCAATAACACAAATTATACGATTTTGAATATCGAACGGAACACAACGGACTTATTTGGCATATCACATTCTCCATTAAACTTACTACGATTTGCGAAAAGCAAACAACGCCTCTAGTAATCGATCTGAGTGACATCGCTCTTAAATTGAAATTGTGTGTTATCGCTTCTGATATTCTTGTATTGCACTAAATGTGTAGTATTAGTTATTCATTTTGCAAACATTTAATCTGATGCACTCTATGTATTCTTCTAAATATTGTATTTTTAATACGATTAGCTTACGCTTTAAATTTTGCAACTTGTGACGAAAATTATCTGTTGTTTGTTTCACACTTGTTGTTCAACAAAATATCACTTGACCATGTATATTTTAAATTTGAAATCCGCCTTTTTGAATACAATAAAACGCTTAACGGAACTGAGGTGATTTGTTACGTGTAAATGTAGCTAAACTAACGCTTAAGTGTATAATTGTGTATAATGGATATAAACTAAATCAGTGTGAAGTGCATACAGTTGGAAAAAACCAGTCAATTAACGGTTTACCGTGGCTTTTATCCAAAACATAATTTAGTAATTATTAAACCTTAGCGAAAAGTGTTCTGTCCGCTCAATGCTAAATACAATAAATAAACATATATTTCACCTTTGAACCGTTTACTTCCTACGCCAAACGTGCATTTGTTGGGAGGACGTAGGTCATATTAGAATGTGAAAAAAAATCAATAATTACATATATTGATTGGATTTGAAGTTTATTAATTAAACCAAATACATGCTGCCTTTACACCATAATGTCAGTATCGGACAGTTAGCATAACAACACCGTAAATACGCCCAATGTCATTAGTTGAAATGAAGTCGTATAACGCGTAGATTTAAGACAAATGATATTCCAACAGAATCTAGATAACAAAATTAGTAGTGTTGGCAATCTATTAGAGAAACCATTATACAAATTCAAGAGTTCCATTATACGAGTTCTTAAAAACTGCAGCCTTAATAGTGCGAGTATAGGAATACAACCTACTTAAGTTAATAGCACAAGGTCTGAAAAAGCTAGTACGTCACACAACGAGGCCTGATGCTTCATACGCGGGTCGTGTATCAAACATATCAAACATATCAAATATCAAATGAAGCAAAAACACATGTTGAGTTTTTTGACACACAATGTTTGGACACACTGGCAAGTCAAATTCATTTAAATAATTTTTTACTAACATCATCGATATAGTTCAATATTTTATGTAATCGCCACGTGTGTATGTTTTGTAAACGCTTACAAATGTGAAGCATTTAAACAATATACTTTTCCATTGAAATATTTCATTTTATAAGGCGTAATGTTATGTCACTTGCAAATATTGAGTGGATACTTTTATTTTCAATATTCAATGTTTAATATAAACCGATATAACTATTTGCATTCATATTTATTTTGTACGTACGTGCCATTTACAATTTGTGTACTTCTCAAACAATTAACCATGTCTTCTTCTTACAGCTAGATTTGTTGCATAGTCTATACATCTGTTTAATTCGCAATGGGTATGTCATTTCTTGTAATAACAGATTTTGAAGTAATTTAACTTGGCTTAATATATTATCCGTGAACAAACTATTTAGTAAGCCATCAGTTAGAAGATATCCTTTCTTTATGATGTTATGTACTCCATGCATCTTAAAGTTGCGTTACCTGGCGATAAAGTAATGAATTTGTCATTGAAACATATACATGTATGGGATCTATCTATTATGAGACAAGCATACTGATGTTGACAGATTCATTGAGCATAGCTTACGATTTATGATAAAAATGGAGACAGTATATGTGTTTAATTAAGAATCTTGTAGAACTAAATATAAAAGGCAGCAGTACATCTAGCTTAAGTAAAATACAGTTGTTTGATATTAAGTTTAATACTTTAATAGTTAAACACTATACATACAGTGTGCTTTTTAAGTCCTGCACCAGAAATAATATAAAATGTAAAATTGTGATGAAGTTCCATTAAATTATTTGTATATTATGTTTTACCCTTGATTTGGGAATAACGTTATTAAAACGTACTTACTAAATGCGCCTTATAATACATTGTGCATCAGCCTCCCGTATTTAAATATGATTACCTTAATAAAAAATATACATACATTTATATGTAATGTGTTGGAAATAAATAAGTATATGCATATGCACACATTATCAGACCTTCTTAGTCATATATACTATCTCGGCATTCCAGAATATTCAGAATATGTACAATATGATACAATTTTCTTAATATTTTGTTGTTCTTTCTTCAAGATAAAACTATTATTGGTCTAAATATGTTTGCCGATGAAGCAAACGTTATCTGCCTCAGTGTGGATACGACGCTGTTAATATACATGTCCACAATATGCATCTCGTGGGATTTTCCTTTTTTCCAACTTTCTAGTGACCTCTTTGTAATCATAACAAATGTGAGACCCAATTAGATAATACAATTGTTGGTTCATATAACTGCACAACAACTTCGATACATGCCAGCCAGATATTAAGTATCAAAATAATCATCATATTAGGCGTTTGCAATACAACATATTCTCTGTATGTGTATATGATAGAAACAAATGGAAGGCAACAAAGATCATACATTTCTTGGCGAACAGCTCCTTACATGGCGAACAGCTCCCGCTTAAATAATGTGCGCCGAGTTAAGCTTAGATCTAGAACGAATATGTACTAGATAAAAGTGGTAATTTATTTGTTCTTTTGCGTGACATTAAAAAAAACATTATAAAGGTTATAAAACGGCAATTAATACCTGTTTTGTCGATGATTTCGCTATATTTATTTCCTTGTTTCGCTAATGATTGACTTTACATTATTTCAGAAAGCAGCTCAGTACCCCATTCGTTTACCAAGATTTGATTCATTCATAGGGTTCGAGTTATTCGGATTACAAAGTGTAACCGTCCTTTACCTTTTGTCTATGTCATGCACGTTCGGTTACCGTAGCCTACTGATCAAATTGAGTCAGATCTTTTGCCGACATCCACTTTTCTACGCGAATTTATTAACAAGAGCACGGGCTGATGAATAATTACAAAGAAACGCCAGCTTTGTTAGTTAAAATGTATTATAATGTTTTAATGTGATACATTACGTAAACACATTTTATGATCTATATTTGAACAATAGAAAAACATATGAGGAGAACAATACAAAAATATAAATGAAATTAAATGGCCAAACGCGGAATATAATTTACACCAGACTAGCACTTGAGTAAATAAACCTCAGCTATAGACTATCATTATAACTGAGCCATGTCGAGGAGTCGACCGGAAGTACTGCCCTAAACATATCCCCAACCCCAGTTGCACTATTGATTTAGCTTCTCGTGAATGCAATAATCGCCAACAGACAATCCACACCATTCTTTGCTATTTCGCAAATGTATGCAATTCCTATGTCAACGAACACGTTGCTGGTTCGGAAACAGATATTATACATGCGCAAACGCTAAGGCCACCGCAACCGGCCAAATAAATTCCCGGTACGCTGAACCGTGCAACATTTTATACATCCGCAATCGCTAAGGCCACTGCAACCGGCCAAGCGCAACATAACATACATGCGCAATCGCTAAAGCCACCGCAATCAGCCAAATAAATCCTCGGTACGCCGTACCGTAGGTTTTCAAGCCAAAAAGAGCTATTCCAGGTATGCCTAAGCACGCCGTGCCATCGAGCGAGTACTAGAACACTCATACTATCCCGAAAATAATTTTGAAAGCATTCCTGCCATCCTCACACATACAAGCACAACGTGATAGGTGACAACAAAATGCTATGTTTACCTTCCCCGGACGTATGTACATCATTATATAGTTACCTATTTATACTTGTAATGATTCCGATCACCTCCAAGACATAGAATTTCCGCCACAAAAATAAATTTATTTTCCCCCAAATTCTATGACATGTTTAAAACTAATTTTAATAAACACTCGCGCAACGAATCTAAATATATATTTCGAGTCTGACGTCTAATATGTGAACGCCATCATTTCTGAAAAACCTGGTGTTTTTCCATATTATTATGCTCGCTGGAAATGCCCTTTTAATATATTTAATAACTTCTAATTCGCTGATTCTGTATAAACGATAATAAAGTGCAACGTAGAGATATTCTTGACCAATACAGATTCAAGCTTCTCATGAGCGACCATAGGCAGAATCGAACATAACATACAAATCGATATATGGGTCTCTTATCCACGACCTGCCTTTGCCTCTGACCGCCCTGAAGTATTTCGCTTCTCAAAACAATTCGTAGCCAACAAAATAACATGGCTATAAAGAGCTGGCCATACTACAGCTAACCTATACAACTCCCTGAATTTATTAAATTAACAGATCGCCGTAAGATGTGCTTATTGCGTGTTTTTAGAAATGCCTGCGAATACCAATTATTTAGCTTTATATTGATACATTCAATAGATAAGCCGGCATTGGGGTTGCTGCCGTGTTCGCAAACGGGTCCATTCTCCGAAAACGCTCTAACTTCGCGACCATTGCATCATTGTTTAAAACGCCATTTACAGGAATTATGAATAATAATGTCATTACAAACCTAAATACACGCTGTTTTACACATGCACATTTCGTATAAATCATGTTCACATTATGTTGTCCCATATAGCCGATTTAATACGTACAAACATTCCGTTTGCTTTATGACCACATTTTCAATACTCGTATATCCCGCTCCACGTTAACTTTACTATCGACCGTTTGTTTTCACATGGTTTAGATTTCAGCTTTAAATCTCTACCGATACACGTTTTATCGTCTGCTATGATATATTTTGCCCTGTCAATATAAAATGCCCGTTAAGGTTTAATTCATATGCGCAGCCATCGTTATTTGTACATGTAATTGACTTGCACGTGTATAGTGTGTCGTGTATTTCCAGTTGTAATGCATTATTCACACACGTAGCCACGTTTATTTCGTGGCGATATCGTATATATTATAAATGTAGATACCTTCCTAGTGTACAGGAGAAAACGTAAAATATGTCTTTAAACGTACAAAGTATTAACGTTAATGAATCCAGATCCAAACACAAACACGCTGATTGTGCTATTTAGTAGTTCTTCTTTGTTTTGAAAAGCGCGAAAGCGGACAACATGTGAAACCGGCGCTCATGTTATCCAAAGCGTACATACGTCACAGGTTAATAATAGGCTGGAGGATTCCGTTATGTACATGATTAGGTTTCATTTTTGGCACATTTTTTGCGAAAATCAGTATGGTGTTATCCTTTTAAAAACAAAACTTTGACTTCATGCATTAATATATTTACATTATTTGTTATTTTTATTTTTTTGAAATCTAATTTTCATTTTATTTTATATGAGATATAATTATCATATATAATAATCATATCAGAATAGCAAATGGTTACCAAGAACAAAAGAAATAAGTACATGTTTTAACACCTGTCTTTACCAACAGCAAGAAAATACTTCGCAAGCACATTCTTATAAACAAAAATGAAACAAAACATATATTTCGGTTGAGGTTAAAGACATAATATAATTATAAGAGAATTCGGTGCATCAAAACACATATCCCCAGTTCCAAGGATATAAATCCGGGTGGAAAAACAGTACGAAACTGATCGCAGGTCACTAGTCATCACCGACGAATTATAAAAATCTATTATTTCCAGTTAATTGGACACTTTATTTACCAGAAAAATATACCAATGAACTTACTAAAAAAGGAGAAACCGATTAATACCAGTTAGCACTTTTGTTGAAAAATGTCTTACGGAAAGTCCGGAGATAGCCGACCTATCACGATCGAAATCACACCCCTATTATCAGTATTTAAGCTTCACGCAAACCGTATTTTCTGTCTCGCTTTACAGAAATACAATTAAACTGCCTTCGCAAGATCGTTGGTTTTGAATTATAATCATAAAACCATCAGGCAAGGAATTTATAAATATATATATTTAATAATTAGTGCTTAACGCGGAAATGGAAATAACATTTCATGAATAAGATTAAACACACGAAATAAACATAAAATATCCTAATATATCCAAAAGATCCCGAGTAAGAAATAACATATAATCGGTAGTAAATAGGACCGGTTATAACGGACGGGTTAAGCTTTAGAATGTGTCTGAAGAATACTGATCAATTCTAGTGAGTTGAGATAACTGAATTTTTATGAGAAATATCTCGGTTTTAGGCGGTTTTAAGCAATAATGCAAGATAAAAATATTCGCCACAACAAATACATGTCTGTGTAAGCGACGCGGACACGTAAATTGATACATCATCATTAGTTTGTCTGGGCAATATATGAAGTCTTTGAATATTATCCATTCTAGACAGACTTTTCTTCGGTAAGATTTCGTTTGCATTGCACGCTAGTGCCTCGTGCTTACCCACGTTGTGACCACGTGGTAGCCCATCGGCTGTGCGGAAAATATCACTGAAATCAACAACCTCACCGTTTGCGGCGTTATCGTTTGCGCGTTTACGTTTTGAAGGTGGCGCTGCTGCGAGTTCCGCCTCTGTTTTTGATCCAGGTACATGAGCTGATGCCGGCTGTGGTACCGGCGCCGTTTCCGCCGCATTCTTTCTACGCCATCTGGGCCCTTTGTTCCTTCGCCGGGCCCGGATCAACTGCCGCCCGCATCCCCCGTCCCTCTCTCTGTCTCAGTTTCGCTACGGGTTTCCTCACCCGTCTTCGCTCGCTACGACCTCTTACCGACATTGTAGATTTCAGCTTATGGATGTGTAGACACAAGTTTCTCAGTCAAAGCTCTTTCGCAAAAATCACGAGATACGTGAAACTCGAGCTTATAAACCGAATTAGTGACGTCAGACAGTCACTACTGAAATCAATATCACGCATGGTTTATTGTCGTTTGCTTGTATCTAATGATTTATACGAGATTTAAACTTGTATATCTCGGAGACATGTATTCGCTACTTCAAAGAAAAGAAATTAACTTTTAAAGAAATTAATTTTTAGTATTTTGGACAACTGATACATATTCAATGTTATCAATTGTAATAAACCGTTCTCTATGTGTTCAATGCTAGTTTTGACGATATTTGATTTATGTTTTATATGTGCCTAAAATATCTTAAAGTCACTTGTTTGAAGTTATTTAACCGTACTTAATCGGAAAAAGAAATACGTGTGTTTCTTACTTTGTTATTGAAACATGACACATGTATTCACATTTATAGTTTTCATGTGTTTATACTCTTAATCATTTATACCATAGGAAATAAACTACGACCAAACAAACAGAGCAGGAAGCTGCATATGTGCATTTTCGTTTTCATTTAAACATAGTATTATTCGATCCCTAGAAAGCAGTTTTTCCATTTCAACACAAAATGTCGCTAAAAAACAAATACAACACATTTGATCGAAATCAAAGTCTTTTTTCAGTCTTGATTAACGGGACTAATGTAATAAAAACGAATATTTTCATATGCGTAAAATCACGTTCGCTAATTTCCTATCTCATGCACAATATCCTATATCCTTGCTAGGCACTTAGCTTTTATGTACGCTTATTATTCTCAAAGGACATTGTGTCTGATTTGGTCTGGTTGATCTTATAAATAATGTAATACTACAAAAGACTGCATTGAAATTGTTCGTGTGTTTTACTATGAGGCTGCATTCGCATCAATATTCAAACGGAAAGCCAAAACGTTCCTCAAGTGTCTCATTTGTCATTTGTTAATTTTCCGCATTTAGCTAGTTTGAATGGCTAATGAAATAAAATCTAGAAGATAACACCAAAAGCACATGTTCAAAAGTTTATACAAAACAATTCATCAATCGTGTAATATTCTTAACAGAATCAAAATATACAAATCATAGAAACAATTGTGTCTCGTGATTTATCTGTTTTTGTATAAAGCAGGTTCGAAAATCGATTTGTTGCATGTCTACATTGAACTTCATCCACTTTGCATGAATTACAATATTGGTTGGCAAATGCACTTATTAATAATTAATGATTTATGTGGGGAAGAAATTGAAAAGTAAATTTAAAAACGTTTGTTGTATTTATAAAAAGAATGTTATACTTTTGGTGTTTCAACTAATTAAAATACGTATACATGTATGATACAAATCGTATACAAAAAAATGTTTATTTGAGTTGGTCATTTCTTTAAAAAAAAACGGTAACCTGTCAGTCCATCTATAAGTTCTAAACTTACGAGTGATATTTTAGGTGGAGAGATCAAACGTCTATCGCTGCTACTGCTATTGCTTTAATTTGTTAAAATTCTTATTAAAAATTGCAGAACATCTTTCTCAATGATATTGAGTAGTGTGTTAAGCCGGACGTTATTGTGCATGTTTGCAGGTATACCATTTGACTATGATATCTTTGTTAAAGCTGACTTAACAATGAAAACCGACTATAATCTAATGCGTAAGACTTTCAAGCAAGATTACATATAATGACACATTATATCACACTTTCATCTAAATTAACTTAGTAAGTTCGAACTTCTAAAATCAGCTTGCTGAACGGCAAAATATATTGTTTCCTTGATAAATCTCCGATTTAAGACGTTTCAAACACTGTAATTTGGTGTCGTAAATGTTATTATTCTTTAGTTTAAAGTCCAGTAAATTATTGACAAATGATTGCTTGCATTGTTCATGAAATAATAAATTTACCAACGCAAATGGTCATTACAACCGCAATAAGCATTTAAAGTCATCGCGTTTGACGTGGTTAAACTTGGCTCCCTCACCGCATGCATACATTCATGAGTGGAAAGTGAGCATTCAACTCATATTTGTCAATAAGGCCATGTTTCTTTAGGAATAAAACAGATTCCTATTTCTGTTTTCAATTAATTAAATTTAAAATAATCTTCAATGTGATTCATGAATAGAACAACAGTACTGTCTAAACAATGATATATTTACGTATATATTGTATGAGTGCCGAGTGATTTATAGAACAAATACGGATATTTTGAATAAGTACACGTGAGTAAAATGTATATTTTGTCTCCATATAAAGCTTATTGATCAAATACGTGCTAAGAATAGTTATTTACTATTTAGAAGGTACAAGTGAGTCAAACATCACATGTGGCTGGGTATCAATAAGAACAATTACTATGTATACGAAAGGTAGGAATGACACTATTAATTGGTTTAATGCATGTCTTCTTGCTTGACATGTTTAGTCAGATGTTACGTGTTTTGCATCAAACAAAGTTACATCAGCAACCTCATATTACGCCTTTGAAATAACGATTATTCCTACCAATCGACGTGCAACACTTTACCTCAGAATGATTACTTTATCATTTGCAATTCGAATGATATCCGTTTCCGTCTGTTAATCTAAAACATCGATCCAGAGGTGGTATGACGCAGTTAGTCTGCTTTTATCAGGATTGTCTGTCCAAATAAGTCACATCTCAAGTGTTTATTAATTGTGTTTGACAACAGAACGGTCATAAGCAAGGAAGGTAATAAATGATTTGCCATCTGAAGTATAATTGCTTTGCCAAAAGAAGCTGACGGCGTTTCTATTTAACTGTCATACAAAATTATATGGCGAACAGGAATGTAATATGTGCTCGTTCCAAACCGACAGTTATTTCTAAGGGAAATCGAAAATTGTATCAACCATATTCAGATAACCGTCAAACAAACCACAAAAAAGTTATTGGCTCAGTAAAAGACTTGCATATGTATACAGTGCATACAACGCACTAAATTCATGATTCACAGACAGCACGCCTTCAGTGTTAAAGAGCTATTTAAGATAATTACTTTCTTTCTATGCATGTGGTTAAGATGGAAGAATGTATATTAACTACACCCACAGCAACACCAAATGCATACACATATTTAAGTTGTAACAACAGTGTCAAAATCTTACACTGTATTCTTAAGCATAATACCATATGTGCAATATTAACAAATAAGGGCACATAATCGTTTAACATTTGAGCGGAGTCAAAATAAATGAAAACGGTATATCATCATGAAATAAACTTACTTTATACACGATTTTGCACAATCACAAAGTACATTTTAATATTGTCTTGAAATGCTGCATCTTATGGATCATTTAAAATATTGACGTAAGATAAATAACGTTTTAATATTTGAAAACATATATTGTATTCAGTTAAATATTAAATATTTTTTCGCAAGTGTGTAGAAATATATGGGTTGAGATATCCTTGCATTAGGGAAATAAAGATTGAGATCGTGATGTTGTTAACGTGGTATTAAGTTTCTTAATATCGTTTAAACACTACAAACTTGCAGCGCGCCAAACATCACGTGACGAGGTAATGACCTGTAGGTAACAGGGAGCCGGCTTCTTGGTCAGTCGCGCGGTTTTCTTCCTCGAAATTGCTTGGCATTATTTTGCTTGTGATGATTTTTTTTTAAATACACGTGATTATAATAAGCAGGTAAGCAATGACAAGAAACGAACCAGAAATAGCAGTTGAAAATGAAATCGAGGAAATATTTAATTTCGATTCGTGGTGTTCAGAGCTGCAACTATCTAGGAAAGTTACCCAGATATTTCGGCAGGAAGATGTTGCGACTTGGGACGTAATTCGACTGTTAATAGAGAGCGATCTCAAACAAAAATAGGATTGCCACTAGGCGCTATTAAAGTGATCTTGGTGAATATTCAAACAAAGCAGGATTATCCTACATATGAAGTACCAAGGATCAATTACCAAATACTGCAAGTGGCAGGTAAGGCATTTGACAATCTTTTAAGTGCCTCAGCAGACAAAGAAATTTCAATACATGGTGACACGTCGTTCATGAATCCGAGAACTATACTTACCATACAATCAGCGTAAAAAAAGCGCCACACATAACCAAATTTCTCACTGAAAAAAAACGAAACGCCGTCGCCAAAATCAAAGAAGAGAATACGTTCGAAGCGGAAATGGCGACCGCGAGGAAACAATTGTCCACACAACCTCAGAAAATGGGGGGCTGCCAGCATGCAACTTCTTAACCATCTCCTAACGTACGCAACACACACCGTCTTACCCTTCGAGACAACCTCGGGAACATTGTCGTATATCTAAAGCTAAGGGATCGTGCCCATTTGGACTTAAATGTCTGTCACCCGGAAGCCGACCAGCCAAAGAACCATTAACCAGATCTACGAGCCTTATCTTCGAAGCATGGGAGCGAAATTTACCTGTGGATTATTGTGATCGCGAGTTCATTCTGAACGGAATAAAGCATGGTTTTTACATCGTTGAACTGGACAAAATGCCATTCAAGACGGTGTATTATTTCTGCTCTCGGCGCGATTCCTAAGAAAGGCTCATCAACAACGAAACACTTCTAATATCACACTTTAATGGATGCCACGGATTACATAACACCTAACTCTTTACTATCAAAGGTCGACCTAACTGATGCTTACAGAAGTGTGGCATTGCATCCATCGTATTTTAAAGCAATCGGGCTAAAGTTAAAATTCTGTGGTGACACTCATGAAACCTTTATGATCGATAAACGCCTTCCATTTGGTGCACCAATGTCGCCCCAGATATGTAATCGTATACACAATCAGTGCGTGTTATTATGGCACGGAAGGGTTTCCAGACGATAATTTGTTATTTAGACGACTTTTTTTTATCATCACCCCAACATACGACGAATGTCAAATTGCTTTACATGAACTTATCCGTCTGTTGTGGGTATGAGGTTTCCAGATAAATTGTATCAAGTCGAATGTCCGGTTCAAAGAATTATATTTATTGGAGTTACAGTAGATTTCGTACGGTATACCCTTTCCATGCCGGACCATAAAATATTTGAAATACGATCAGATTTAAAGAGAACACTTACTTTTTAAAAGATTTCTAAGCGTCAAGTTCAAAGTGTAATTGTGAAATAAAGCTGGCTTTCACAATGTTTTCACGGTGGACGTACTCATTTCAGAAGGCTGGTAGATCGGTGTACTAAAATAGAGAAACCTCTGCACCAGACGCGCATAACGCTTGATATGAAACAATATATTGAGTGGTTGTTATCATTCATGCACACTTTCAATGGCATTTTACCGATTGTGGATGACAGAGAATCCACGTCAATCTCGATTGATGCTTGTAACATTGCAGGAGGCGGATTTTTCCACGGTGATTTTGTCTATATATCGTTGCCACATGCTATTGCTAGTTTACCTACAAGATAAATAATAATGCAAAGCATCATAAGGGCGTCGGGAATTTCAGTGTAAAAGGCACTGAATGAAGTTACATGGAACTATTTTTTCTACTGTAAATATTAATATATTGGCCGATTATTATAATCAAAATAGAAAAAGATACTGGTTTAACCATTATCAATGATTTGTATTATAACCCCCAAATAACCATTATCTATGATGTTGTGTTATTACCCCCAAATAACCATTATCTGTGATTTTGTGTTGGAACCCCAAAACATTCCATAGTTTATTTTATTGACATTGGTTTCTTTTTTAACTGGCATCCGTGTGCAATTTTCATTAATGGCACAGAACTGGGTAGATTTTAAAAAATCTGCTTCATCTCACAAAATGCGCATTGATAGTGTCACCTAAAAAAGTCAATACCAAAGAGTCCATACCACCTGGATAGTAAAACGTGTCGCGCTTCGCGCTCTTTATGTGGATCTTAAAAAAAAACTCCGAGGTGTGCTTGACTCTAGGGAAACGGGTTGCTGGCACACAGCTCCCTCTTGATAAGCGGCTGCTTCCTTTATCACAACTCATTGTTACAATCAATAATACGTGTCGCGCTTCGCGCTCTATATGTGGTAAGGATAGTACTTAGGGCCTTTGATAGACAACCATAAACAACAACAAAAATACATGCAAAATAGATGTGTTGTTTGCATTTATTAATTAATATAAAAACACGTGTATTTTTTAATAAGATATGTATGAGATGTAAGAAATTTTAATAAACGTTGTCACCACGCGGCATCCATTAATTTTAATAAAAATGTGCAACGTTGTATTTGGGTCGCATTAAAACGCAGTATTTTTTAATTCTATTTAAAATAATATAAAAATATATATATTAAAAATATAATATATATAAATATATAGATAAAATGAATAATATATAAAAGATCCTCCCCGCCTGGGAATCGAACCCACCAACTCCCGATCGCTAGGCGGACACCTCATCCACTTAACCACGGCGACTGTTGAAATATTACAAAAATGTTGACTATTTATTTAAAGTTTCACCGGTTCGCGTATTTGCCCAGTCCCTGTGATCTTTTATTAGTGCCCAGTCCCTGTGTTTAGCTATTAACTCAAAGAATTGACTTTGCATTTTTGGCAATAAATGTTGTTATAAATATAATAGGCACAAATGCAGTTCTATTTACACTAATTTACACAAAAAATCACCACTATGCAAGATATTCTTAAAACAAAAATATATGCATTGATCCGTACAATAATTGCTCCTCCAATAAGCAAAAAAAAAACCCATTACATACTAGTCGCCGCTCTCCAGAGCGACGCCAATAAACTACCTGGATGTATTGAGTCTGCTTGAAACAAAGTAAAATATTGGATAGTTTTGGAAATAATTGGATATAAAAACTTATAAAAAATTATTTCAGAATAATTTATTAATTCAAGTTTTAATACCTGTCTACATTACGCTGGACTTCACATTTTACCTCTATACAATACCTTACATGTATATTGTGTAGGGTGGAGCTTAAAAAGCATAAAAAGACATATTTTTGCTCATCTCATTCCCCTAATCTGTTCGATATCATATATAAAAACACTATATTCAAAGTTTGAGCAATAAATTATTGTGTTTAGGGGTAGCTCAAGTGCCTCAAAATTTATCAAAATGGTAAAAAAGCAACAAATTTCACGACGTTTATCAGTTTCTCTCTGAATTTATTTTAAATAACACCGTTTTTACTTTCAACATAACAATAGTGAATTCTTGTTCAAGTTTACAACAAATTATAATCTCAGTCTAACAAAATCCAGGAAAATCTAGATTTTGTTGCATTCTTGGCTGCCTAGACAGAGTTTGCTTCCTGCTATCGGGATACAACCTACGATGGTCCTCAACAACTTGAAGAAGGAATTGCAGCTGAGTTTCATCACATGTTAAAGATCTTCTGTACTCCTGAATAAGAGCCACTCCACGCTCAGCTTGGTCATTGACAACTTTAAGGGACTCTACTGCATCGCAGGCATGCCTGAAATCATCTCTGTCCTGCCACTAGTCTGGATCAACTGCGAAAAAAACACGTGGAAGTTCCAGTAATTGTATCAGTTTAATTGACTTTGCTGTGACAAAGTCTTCCAAGTTTTTGTCATTGAATGATGCCAGATCAACAGTTCTCTTGGAATGATTAAACTCATGGAACTCATTCTGGATGGCACTAACCATCAGTCTCTTTGTAGAAGAACTGACACGACAATCAAAGAAAGCCAAGCCAACAAGTTCCTTTGATAAGTACCACAAGTGTTTGGACAACTTTTGTGCAGTTGACTTTGCAATAAATGAATGGATTGATGAGTATGCAAGTAATGACTTCAGAAGCAGCATGACGTCAGAGGGGCAGAGATCCAGGCCTGCAGGTAGACAGGCACTGCAAGCACACACACATCACACAAACCTCTTTCCTCTGCTTGAGTCAGTTTGAACGGAGACTTGAAGATCCAAATCTTGAGACTGTATAGGACTTTGGACATCCAGCGGGCATGGTGCATGGCACCAGGTGACATTAAAAGCACTCCTCGCACAGGACCAGCAGCCAGAAACACAATCACAAGTTCCAAGAATTCTTTGTAGTCATCTCTTGGCAGACTCTGTTTGTTGGCAAAATCAATGGTGCTTTCTCGCACGTCTTCAACAAGACCAGCCACATGGTCATCTGTGATGCCCGGTTTACACTTTGCAGTGTCAATGAATCCCCAGTATTTCTGGAACCGTTTGAAAAGGGGAACTTCTGCAGTAACTGTGGCTCCCATACATACTTTGAACACTGCACCAATTATCAGCTCCATAATGTGGTGCCTACAAGCCAGCAATAGGAGCTCCTTTTCAAGCTTCTGCTCAAGAAGGACACATGCTCCAGCCATTCGATCTGTATTTAAGCTGGTGGTGTCAAAGCACATAGCCCGGATCCTTTCTACTATGCCCCAGTCTGGAATGGCTCCAAAGACAGCAGAAGCCCGAGCCCAACTTGGTCCAGATGGAAGCTTGGCAACTTTTACTAGCTGAGACACGCCTTGTCCTGAAATCAATATAGGGGACAATCAACCTTCTCCTTCCCAATTATATCAGGAATCAGTTTCCCTACCATCTTGAACAACAAGAGGAATATTACCCTAAAACTTGGCCTTAATGTTTGCAGCTCTTTGGCTTCTGTATTCGTTTGTTCACACTAGACAGGACCTTGCCTCACTTCAAATGGCAAATCTGACCATTTACATGTAATAAATAAGCTTTAGTAACTGATTAGTTTGGGGTGTAGAATGTTGTTTATCTCATATTAATATGTCTGATTTAAAGCATTTCAATCAAAAATTAATTTAATTATTTACTTACCAAAATGCCATAATTGAGGTTAGGCTGGACACCAGGTGACAAATCAATTGTCAAGCACCAACATAACAGACATCAGTTTAAAACAATTTCATGCAGATGAATTAAAATAAAAAAATGTCACATCAATGATTCAAGCAACTATGCTGCAGTAACAACTCTAACATTGTAAGTCAGCAAACAAGTCTGGAAAAACAGAAATATATTAACATCTAGATTATTGGTACTTGGTATTAATCTTTAATGATGTGTAGTTGTGATGTGAATATGAAAATGCAAATTTGATTGACATTTAAAGAATTGCCTTTTATTTCATTGCAAGAATTAATATATGGGCACTTAGCGTACAAAAAAGGTCGTACACCACTGCATGATTAGATTTCTATAAACTTCACAACCATTAAGCTACCTCTAAATATTGTTCTCTTGTGTTCATATTTCAATAGATTTGTTTTTTTCATACATATCAACAAAATAAGAGGATGAGAAGATCATATTTCAAAAGTTAAAAAATAAGCTCCACCCTAATATTGTGGTATATACTGACTACTGATTACTGACCATTGATTATTACATAATAAAGGTGTACACCTGTACCTGTACCTGTGCGAGTTTAAAAAAAATCTACGGAAGCAGATAAAAGCCATCATCTTATGAATTTTAATCTGCAAATAAAAGTTCAAAACAATGTGAATCGATTTAAGCATCTACCACGTTCGTATTGGAGCGTTTGCAAAAAGCTGCAAAATACACAAGAAAAGGCCTAAATATGGTAAATATAAGAAATTTACCAAAGGAACATATATACACCTAAGAGCTGTAGCATGTAGTTGTTATGCACTGTTCAGTGTGTTAGCTATGTATGAAGTCGTACTGCAGCATACACGGTTCATAGATACATTTGCGGTGCAGGATACGTACATATGTTCGTGGACTGCTACGTCAATGTGTGGAACAATGCGTGGAGATATTCCGCCCTGTATTTCATACGGATCAGATTCTGCATATTATTTCAAACGTTTATTGACTTTGTCGGTTGATGTCGAAACGAATCCTGGTCCCGATCCAAGTTCAGATGAAAATACACAGTTAATTTTGAAACTAAGAATAAAATAAAATGTGTTAGAGAGCAAGTTAATTTTGTTCAGAAAGAACTAGGGTACCTGAGAGAAGAAATAGTTGCTAAAAAATCAAAGGTTGATAGCCTAGAACATAGGCAGGAGATACTTAATTCTGATGTAGCTGCATTATCTCTTGATGATGACCGTAAGGAGGAACGACTTGCAAATATGGAGATACAGTTTAATTCAATGGAATTAGAGGGACTCAAACCTTTATTACGAATATTTTGCCTTGATGAGAACGAGTCTGATATTAAACCCTTAGAGTATGTTATATATAGTTTAGAATGTGTTTGATGTTATCGGTAAACCTGATTTGCTTAATGATATTTCGTTGATAAGTGCTAAACGAGAAGGCGAAAGAAAGGATGAGGAACCAAGAATGATTATAGCCAAATTTCGAAAAAGTGATGATAAGTTTGAGATTTTCAAATTCAGAGACGCGTTAAGAAGAATGGGTATTAGGGTGCCAAATGACTTGTCATTCCTTCAAAGGAAGCAGATTAAAGAAGCAAGGTTAAGAGGTCTAGTTGGATACTTTAAATGATTTAAAGTAAAAGAAAAATATATATTAGTCGTAAATTTTATATTAACCCATCTGTGTCTAAATTCCACGAGTTATTAGTTTCCAGTGATAGATTAGTAATTTTAAAAGTATGTAATTTTATCAAAGAAGCTTAAGTCATAAGAAATACATTACTAAATAAAATTGTTTGATAGATTTCATCACCCCTCGATAGAACTTACGTGTTCTTGACATATATTGTGTTTATTTGTATTTGTTTTTTGTTACTGATTTTTATGTTACATAATGTTATGTTATTACTCGTATTCACGTGACAGAAAATAATTTTCATATTTGAGTTAAAGACGATGTACTGTTGTATAAGTCTGAATAAACTATCGGTCTGCCTGTCTGTCCATTAAAAAGTCACCAACATGAATAAAACATATTGTAAGCTATATACCAAAAATTTGTAATACTCGAATAACTTAATGTTCAGCATAATTAAAAGAATTCATTGACCGCAATATTTGCATACAGTATGGCAATTCACGAAATAAATATAAGCTAATAATTCTTCTTGAAACGATGATTTGTGTATTTTAATCAAAATGCTTAACGTTTTGAAAGACCAAGGACAACAAACCTTTATAAGGCTCATATATGTTGTTTTCCCCACGATCAACTTAAAAAAAAAGATAGCTCGGTCTTTTTCCGTTAACTTTTTTTTTTACAATACATGTTAATTTTTCTTATCTTTAAAGATGAACGTTTAACGCCATTAAGACATTATTAGAAAAATAACTTTTTCTTATTAAAAACGAACGCGACTCAAATGTGATGAAGTCAACTTACTCAAACATAATGCAAGTCTTGTAAACATAATAGAAACCATAACATAAACTATATCACTTTAAAATAGCTATAAATGTGCATTTGCGCCACCTCCTAATCTGCGCCCAACCTCCATGGCATTGGCTCCATGCACATGTATCTATTAGATCGGCTAGAAGCAGATGTTTTTGTGTACGCATTTACTTGTACAGGTTCAAAGAAATCGTTTTATGTAATGGGCGATTTAATTGGCTGTGATTTTGCTCGTCACGATGGCAAAATACATCGATTTGCTTTCACAAATTTTACCATGTAACAACTTATAAAGGTCCTCACAAATATTCAATTGGGTTGTGATTGTATGTTTCTGTACATATTTGGATGAACTTATAATCGCTGAATCGCACTACATTAGCCGATTTTTAAAATAATGCGAAATATGTTGAAAAAACATATAAAACCATCACCCTGTAAAATTATACGTTACATTTCAAAACATCCGGGCCTGAGCGCAACATCGGAAGTAGCATTGGCTCAGGTATTAATGCTTCTCAAAATATAGGTGGCGCGCGTGATAAACGGCCGTGTACAAGTACAATTGATCTAAAGATTACAATGTTTATACCATAACATTCTATAATATATGCCCTGTGCGACATTTTTTCTATAATGTATCGATAATACCACACTGTGCTCTACATATCTTCTTTCTTCAATCGTTGACATAACCATACGAATTGTAGAAATATAATAATTAAACATATATAGTGTTCATTCGAGGAATCCTATTTTTTAAAGACTCCGTATATTATATTGTTTACGTTGAATATTCCAGGGTTGTGGTTACTTGGAGGGTTTTAACGCATTTGTTAATTGTATGATATGTGCGGCTCGCAATGTATTCAACTAATCAATAGGGACACCGCAGTCATTTAATATTTCCTATATAGTCAGCTAATACACTATACTAGACAGCGCTGTTTAGTGTTTGCATTTGGTTTATACAATATGTATTAAGCTATTTGTAGACAACTTGAAAGCGGTATAGTGTTGCGGTTGAATAAGAGCTAGCCGTACAAACAAAGCTTCAGGACAACGATTGGGATTACAGTCTAGATGAAGTTTTGCTATATGAGCCGATTTATCGCTTAATATTCAAAATCTAACAATCTGTCCTGTAAGATAACAAAAACGGATCACCTTTAAACTTCAAGCAAACCTCATTAAATTCAGTTTTTATAATGAAGTTGGTAAGGAAACATTTTAGAACGAATGTAAAAGTAAACAATACTCTATGCACTTGAACAAATCGATGTAAACCAACATGCCGAAACGTTTATTTAGTAAAAAATACATTTATAATAACCAGTTAAAGATTGCATTTTTCATTATGACTTATATAATATTTGTACTTTATGTCAGTTATTAAAATATTGAACGACCACATTCATCATTAATAGTATTTGTACTGTATGTCATTTATTAATTAGTGCACAAACTAATATTAATAATACAAAAAATAATAATAATACCAATAAAATAAAAATAATGATCATAATTATAATAATAATATTAATCATAATCAAAATAATAAGCTATAACTACTACTTCTAGTAGTAGTAGTAGTAGTAGTAGTAGTAGTAGTAGTAGTAGTAGTAGTAGTAGTAGTAGTAGTAGTAGTAGTAGTAGTAGTAGTAGAAGTAGTAGTAGTAGTAGTATTAGTATTGCGAAAAAGCAATGCATTTATCATTTTAGGTAACAATCTCACGAAAAATTATATCATTAAAAATGTATACAAATTGCTATTATTACGCGTAAAATATATACTTTTATAATTTAATTCATCTTAAAATAGGATAACTCAACGGATTAAATGAGTGTGAATGCATTTTATATACTTGTGCAAATTATAATAAGTGCCACTTTGTTTAAAGACAGCTATGCTTTCCTTTTAGATGGCTTCCAATGAGTACAAGTCACTATCGCTTATGCCTTGCAATATAAATCTAACGCACATGGTCGCCGAGCTGACAGCCGGTGGGTATAACTACACTGACATCCTTCTGGCGGTACAGGAGGCATCGGAATGCAGACAGACGAGCGGTAAAATTGACGTCGAAAGTGCAATTTGGACTAACTTCCCTGAATACATGGAACCCAACAGGCTTCTGCAGCTCTACGTCCCGCCGAACCTCATGATTCTGGGTACCTTTGGTAATGTTCTGTCATTTGTCATCATGTCCAAGAACATGTTTAAAGTCAGCACTTACTGCTACCTCGCCCTTCTTGCTATAATGGATACCTTTGTGCTTTACATCGGATTGCTTTGAATGTGGATTGGTAACTTTGCGTTGGATTTACAGATCATGTCAAACTGTATGTGTAAACTGGTGACGTTTTTTGGATACGTCAGCAGCGTTAAGTCCGTTTGGCTTATAATTGTCGTTACAATTGAACGATTCATTGCTGTTAAGTTCCATTGAAGGCGCCAAGAATATGCAACGTCGTCAGGGCTAGGATAGTTATTCTTACAATAACATTGGCAACTTGTCTTTTGAATTCACACATTTTCTGGACAGTGGAGCTCCGTTCAAATAACATTAACGGAACTGTGTTGTCCAAATGCGACGCCAGCGTCGAGCATGTTATATTGATTAAAGAAATTTGGCCCTGGGTTGATGCGGCAGTTTACTCGTTCGTTCCATTCGTGATAATTTCAGTCCTTAACTCAATGATTGTACGTCGTGTTATGGAAGCACGTCGCCAGCGGAACGAGCTCAAAATGATGCCTCTTACAAACAAATATGTGTCGACCCGTAGCCGATGCACAGTAAAATGGAGCAACGAAAGCAGTAAAAAACTGACTTGCATGCTTCTGGCTGTCTCCTTTACTTTTATCCTTACGACTCTACCAATTAATCTCCTGATACTAGTAAATGCTTTATTAGGGGACGACAGATTAAGCGTTCATTCCTACGAATACCAACGGAAATATGCTATCCTTTAACTTGCTCGCACTGTCGTTGAGCTGTTAATGTACATCAACCACAGCATGAACTTTTTCCTGTATTGTGCAACAGGGAGAAAATTTAGACAGCAAGTGAAACTGTTGCTGTGTTTATGTTGTAAAGGTCGCATTTAAGACTTCTTTACGAAAGCAGCGAGAAAGAACACATCGACTCAAAGTTCTAAGATGTCAAGACTGGGTTCAGGTACGGGTAACAAGGAAACAGTCATTAAGTGCGACAGGGCCAAAGTGTGCTCGAAACGGGTTTGCGAATCGCCCTATTCAAAAAGACGGAACTGTGTTGTCCAAATGCGACGCCAGCGTCGAGCATGTTATATTGATTAAAGAAATTTGGCCCTGGGTTGATGCGGCAGTTTACTCGTTCGTTCCATTCGTGATAATTTCAGTCCTTAACTCAATGATTGTACGTCGTGTTAAGGAAGCAATGTTTGAGCCCGACGATTATTAGTTTGTTACTAGTGGAAAGCAAACATACATGTTCGTTTAATGGTAACACAGTATAGAAGTATGATTGTTTTTGTACTGTTATTTTGTATATGCGTAAGTGACTATTGGCTTTTCCTAATACTATTTGTATTTTAGTATCATTGTATGTACAATAAAAATAAAAAACATAACGTAAACTACTTAATAAAAATATTTCTCGAAAGCTGACATTGGTGTTCTTTTAATATAATATAGTATAGAAGTAGCATTGCATTTGTATTGTTATTTTGTGAATGCGTTGGTTACGTTTTGCTTTTTCCAATACTTTGTGTATTACAGTTTATTGTATGGTCTAGGTTACGACAGATACAATACAAACTTAAAATGAACAACCTAATACAAATGTTCATTTTTATGTTTAAACACAGGACAATAAAGGGTTGTCACATAAGGATGGAACTGCAGTATAATATGCAGTTATTTTGCTGTGTACTATGTCGGCGTCCATTTCAACTTTGTCAAAACATTTCTATAGATGACAACGCTAGCATGTGTTTTTTTTCTGCTAAGGTGCCAACTAATATTTATATCAATTTACAGTTGACTTATTGTGTGTTACTTGCAGTTTTGTATCTGGTTACATCAGTGAAGTAACTAGACATATAAAGCTGAAATTTAAAGATCTCGATAAGAAAGGTTCATAGAAAGGTTCAAAGAAGTGGCAATTTTCGTGATAGGTTCATCTTCACATAAATATAAATATATTTTTATAGTACGAAATAGTTATTTAGACAATGAAGCATGCAAGTATAATAGTAAGTATAACAAATAATGTAATTTTTGTTTTTTCGAAAGCGTAACACAAGGATCAGCTTTAGGAAAAGCAAAGGGACCACTTTAACTTTAATTGATCAGCGTACAATTATACAACTGGCCGTTTTGTTATGTCGAGCGTAAGGACATTCTCATACAATTGGCTTCAATTAGGCTTATATTTCGTTTTTTTAACATAATAAATTTAGTATGAATTACTTCAAACTGACATACATTTTCAAAACAGTTTAAAGAACAGAGACCCAGATGAACAGAAGGGCTGGAAAAGAAAAAAGATGGGTAAAGCGCAATGATATTTTGTATAGACCAGGTCCTACCAGTTTCTTTACACATAAAAATGCGCAAATTTAAATACTTGCAACTGTACACATCTTCAGAGAAACGAACACAATTGACCGATTGTCTAAAGATCTTTGGGACGCGTTTCATTTCGGGTAAATGACAATATTCTAGCTAGAAAAAACACGCTTATCTTTTAGTTTAAAAAAATGTCCAAATTAAAATACTTCCCAAATCGATACCATCATAACCGTTATAATTTAAATTTAAATATTAAATTGGTAGATAAGATGTGCATGCATTGATTTAACCAAGGCATAAGTGGCGTGTTCCGACGTCTAGCACAATCCGAGACAGTGTTCTGTCAATGCGGATGTTTTTCGATTAAAAAAAGATTGTCTTGGAAATAAGTCTTTTAAGTGACTTAGTCTTACTCCTAAATAGGCTATATTTTGTCAAAAAACAACGTGACAATTTAAAGCCAGTTCGTTGATTATTATTTATATTCTATCATATTTTATAAAAGTTGTTTTTATATTTAACTGTTGAAATAGATAGAGCTTCTCCCCTAAACATCTTCAATTCAATTGATCTATCCTTTCATAGTTATATCAAATATATGTTTGATCATTTGAAAATAATTATTCCGTCATTCGATATAGTCCTTAACAATTCCATGCAAAATTAGTGTAAATAAACCAATCATCGTTGTATTCTTAGATTCAAATTTAATGAGGGTGCCAAGTGTTACATAGCCCCGAAGCAAACACAGATTGTGTTCAATTATAAATATTTTTGAGTATGATCTGAATGGATAGTTGTAATTATAAGTAGTCTACTTGATTACCCGGCATAAAACAAATTCATCTCTCTACTCACAGACTTTTTTGTTATGAGTCATACCATCATTTCTTTGACGTCAGGTGCTGTTAGGAGAATATATCGTTTCCTAAATGATGAACAGTAATCATAACAGGTTAAATTAATACATATAAACATCATCCTCGATGTTTTTCGATTTGTACATACGGTTTAAGAAGGTTATTTTGCGGAAACACTTTCTTGGATCAACTTATAAAGCAAAATTTTAGCTAACGCACAGAGTTTGCATCTATAACAGCATTTAGTAATATCATTTAAAAAAAACACTCAAAACCAGTGTTCATTAATTATGGAAAATAACGTTGTAGCTGACTTGATCATTTTTTTTGCAATAGCAGCGAAATTCGTGTAGTCCGCCGATTAAGCAGAAACTATACTCGAACTGATTTACGCAATAAATGAGCTTAACAACATAAGCTATATAGAAAACTAAACAGACTGTAAATATGACAAATGTCATCAGCTTTTAGGAAAATCTTCATTAATGGATGTATGGTGAAGAGACTTAATTAATTGTCATTATAAGGAGCTTACTGTCAACATTATTACATTAGAAAGACCATATGTGGATGGAATGTATAATTAAGTCGAGCTATTTAGATTGAATTTTCTATTTTTAAAATAATATTTAATTTGATCTGATCGATATCTTGATATTCTCAATTTTAAAATATTTTGGTCATTTAAAAATATTTGTAATTCCATTTCGTATATTTTAAGCATGTCCGGTTTGCGACCCTGTTGCGAAAACTTTATGGATAATAATCATGCGATGTCCATGTAAACTGTGTAAAGATTTTGTGTTGGAGTACAATACAAATGATGTTTTGCTGAGTAACACATTTGCGTTATATAAGGAAAGGAAGCTTAGGGAAGACAGTGCGTCTCAAAACAACAAAATCGTATCTACCATAAGAGCTGTTTGATTATTAATAAGATTAATTTTAAAGATTTTAATTTAACTTGAACTCCACTTGCGTGTTTGTAAAAGTAATGTCGTTTATTTCACACACCCCTTAATAATGAAAAAATAAACAAACAATAATTGTAAAAGCACAATTCAATCATAAGAACACAAACACATTAATAAAATCTTAGGCTAATAAACTGCTCTGTAATTTTTCTGAATTGAAGTTCGTATTTCCTGATGCAACATACTTATTTCTATGGCTGGTAAAAGCATATTGACAAGCAAAAAATGAACCCTAGCAAACAACTTAGGTTTAACAAATGTGTTTGCTTTAATTCAACATCAAATTGTAGAATATTAAATCACTGAATACTAAAATTTAGTTAAAGAATGTATTTTTTATAACCTGGATAACATGTTAAGTACAGTATCCATGATTATAAATAATGTTAAATGAATGAAATGATCAAAATAATATTGATACATTTAAAAATTATACATTAAAGCTAAATGCACGGGCTCCTATTTTTGTTCTGAGATGACGACGAAGTCCACTTTTATGGTGTAGTTTTTAACGAAAGTCTCTTCTCAACAAAAATAAAGTCTAGGCGGAAGTGTTGTACCTGATAAGCCTGTACTCATGGTCGTTATTCCAAAACATCATTATAAATAAAGAAATATTTGTTGTATTTTCCTATTATGTGCTACATTATAACATTTTCTTTATAATTATATAACCAGGAGCAATGATTATTTACAAAGAACATATATTATTGTTTAAACATTCTCAAAGAAATTGAACTCATACCATTTTGTTAACACAAATAAGGCATTTGAATTTCGAACATATTTTCGACATAATATGTACCATTGATGTTCTTTTAAATGCACCAAAGCGAGAATACGATATTTAAATATATTATGTGCAACCTTAAACACAAAAGAAAAAAACACAAACAGTATTGTTAAAATAGATTGTTAGTTTTTCTTTTGCAGGCATTTGTAAGTGCAACTCCCGTAGCTAATACAAATTAGCGTAAGAAGAGTATTTATTCCCCGAGGACGTAAGTTAGGTGACCATTAGCGGATGACAGCTCAAGGCACGAATTTGACATGATTACAATCGAAATTGTCCTTGAATAATTATTTAAAAAAAATACGATCCCTTCGATTGAAAAGTGCCTAACAAACCATATAACGCTGTAATGCACAAATTCAATAATTTTATAAGTGTGATATTTATTTGTAAATATGTAATACTAAATATTGTGTTAATTGCACTGATCAATTTATTAAAATCTCACTTGATACAATATTAACGAATACTATTTGCAAGGATAAAAAATGAACGTGTAATTATTTATTTAATATTTTTATTACATATTTGTATACACCATTATAAAATGACTTGAATTAACTTTTTTCTTCACGCATATGGAACGGATCTAGATGATATAATGTAACACATTGTAACAAAACACCAGACTTATTTTAACAAAAATATATATCTAGGTAAAAATATTATTCTGGTGTAGCCCATCTAGAAATGTCTGCGACCACAATGGAGTTTGCACCCGGGTCGTCTCGGTTGCAAGGCAGATCTTCAACTGCGTCGCTACAAATCCTAGCTCATAGATCAAGGCAGTAAAAACTCTCCTTATTACCAACACTTCTATACTTTAAGAGCATTCAACGCACGGAATTTTAGTGATAGATGGAGTAGACGGTTAAGCAGACCATATAACCCGCTGCGCAATTGACTGTATATCTGAATAAAATTATTCACGTTCCAATTATTGCATACGTACTATTTTGTATCTGAAAGTTGTATTGTCGGTGATTACGTGTGAATCGTTTTTCGAACTTGAACTAGCGATTAAGGCTTGGTATAAATATGTTGATTGGGTGTTAGACACCATTCTCCCCATCAACCCCATCCCACAGAATAATAAGACAACTATTAAATATGTGCAAATAAGCATCGCAATATTAGAGAATCGAAATAACAGTTTTTATGTCCAATTATCTGATAGGAGCGTTATCTTTCAACAAAGTGTATGGTTGCTTACGAATATTGTAAGTATCGAATAAATCCGATTGAGAGATTTATATATAGTTGTGTTACCTGATGAATTACTATTATTATTTGAGATTACTTGTTTTTGATCACAACTGTAATTACAATTAAAACGCTCCCGTGTAAACACTAAAGTTTGTGTGGTTATTTTGTTCCATGTGCATAATGTGAAGACCCGGAACTTCAACATCCCTCATGCATGCATGAGTTGTGACGTATTTTTAATTAACGCTCGAACCACGTTTTTTTTGTTATTCTTATCAATCATTAAATTAAGGTTTGTAGAGCCGCCTATGAACATCAATATTAACGTGCCCAAATTCTTGTGAAAGCATGAACAGCTAACAATGCTACATAAACACTATTATCATCAATACATAAAAACCAAGTTCGACCTCTAATGGCTTAGCTTTGGAGTAATAATTCTCCTTCTGCAATCAGGCATTGATTCTGGTAAGAATATTACTCGGCAGTGTCGCAATAAAGAGAAATCAGTTACCACTTCCGATAGTTATAGTTGAGTGACGTAAAATAATATACAGCAGAGCCAATATGGACGAAATATCAACATAAAAAGAAGACGATGTGTTAGTGCCTAAAATCATGCAGCATTGCGAGTAAACAGATGACCGTACATTTTTGTGTGTTATTTTGATTTATAAAGCTTCAAAAAGCTTTACAACCATTAAGCTTAATATGATGTTTAAATAAAATATTCGTATCCAAATTATGTCTGTATTTCATCATGAAATTCTAATAATTGTTGAATAAATAAAACGATATATTCACATATTGACAAATGTGTCTAACTATTTGTCACTATGTTAAACAAAATTTTATAAAAAATGAAATAATACTACAAAGATAAAGATAACAATAAATCATGAATACCTGTTAACATTTTATTTATACGATATTTTTCGAAAAAGATATAATGTGTTGTGTAAGCGCGAGTACACCAT
The DNA here is from genome assembly GCF_020536995.1 of Dreissena polymorpha. Classification (NCBI taxonomy): domain Eukaryota; kingdom Metazoa; phylum Mollusca; class Bivalvia; order Myida; family Dreissenidae; genus Dreissena; species Dreissena polymorpha. The sequence goes on from NC_068361.1 coordinate 26,171,187, forward strand.
AATAAATTTGTGTAAGCGCGAGTACACCATAATAAATAGTGTAATAAAAGTGTATTCCAAGCTCAGAACAGTAATACGAAAACATCAACGAAATTGGAGATTTATACAATCGCACATTATTCTCATTGTTAGAAAACGTATTTCTATACCATACACTCTTTTCTGTTAAGTTTTGGTCATACAACGAAATCGTTTTCTGTATTAAATGCAAGTAAACGTCTCGTTATCGGCTTTGACATGGTCGTTATGAATATAGTTAAAGTTAAAAAAAAAATTATAGGGCCATATAATAAAAGTTAATTGATAGACTTAAAAAATCCATTCATATTCGTGTTCTTGTGAATGATTAAGAACATTACACGTTCATCATACACTCGCAAATATTTAAATATATATGACGTTTATTGATATCATGATGTGCAATAAAGTACATAACGGTCAGTAATATTTTATCTTTGTATTTAATCGAGATTTTTTTCCAGTATATTGTTACATGCAATGTTAACAGCCGTTTCAATATACGTACTTATTGTACATATCCATAACTAAACAGCAGATTGTTTTCAAATCATATCTTTAATTAAAAAAATAAAAATTGCAGTAACATTTTCATCCCGAGCATGTGTATTCAGCAGATGAAGTGGCTGCACTAATGATCAAGCCTACGTGAAAATAACATGCAAGAACCGAACCCTTTGCGAATTTCACGATACATAAATACAATATAAATCTAGTAATAAACATGAACAAGAATACTGTACTCTTTGTGATTGAATGAGGACTTCTTGCACATGCTTAACAAGCGTCATCGATAACTTGAAATTGAATTGACATGCTCCTATAGCGACTGATTTCGCATGGCTGTCATTTGTAAGTGTGAAGAGTATTTTAGTTAAATGTCAGGTTAATTGTACATAAATCGTCTTTGGTTAAGAATTTTTTTCCACGAAATCGAAATAAATATCTGGGTACAAATAAAGACAAAAGTATCGGTATTTCTGGATCGACGTTCTAAAGTTATGACACATTCCGCCAAGTGATATAATCCACTAAAAGCACACACATCAACTCCGCCTTAACGTCAACAATCATCATCTTAACATTAGTCTGCACGTGGAAATCCATATATTTTAAGCATATGCAATATTCAAACACACATTATATTAAAAAAGGTCTTATATATATTTAAGTACCAATCCTTTCGGATTCGGACTTTGGCTCGCTTTCGATCGGTATTATTATACAATGCTCAAATGTGGTTAGGTCAGTTTTGTTGATCAGTGGTATTGTGTTCGTTAATGTTCGTAACTTCACATAAGCCATTTATGGAGGGTTTGTATTTTAAAGTCAAACAATATTGTAGTATCTTTTTGTATCAGCAACGCATTTTGGTTAGTCGCAGAACACATGCTCATATACATTTATGTTTCAAATAGTTGTGTTCAATAGAATTAAATATGCTTGCCTAAATGCTCTTTATTTCTCCTATGTACTTGTCATGATTTGTAAAATAAAAAAATAGAAAAAGAATGTATTTAAAGTAAAATCCGAGAAATATATTTCAATATTATTTGGGGAAAAACTAACGGTTTAATTATTTTAAATACAAATATGTGTAATTCATGTTGCTATTGAAATCAAGAAATCATTTATATTTATTATATTCATGTTTTAGGACAGCAAATTATAATGAAAACAATCGTTAAGTGAACGACGAGGTGTTTTATCTTTTTTCACAATATTTCTTATCATCTAAAGACGAATCAAACAATCATCTTCTGCCCCTTCCAAAAATTCGACTGTATTGAAAATGTCGGACAAAGTTTCGTTCTAGTAGTGGTTTAATTTCCTCATCATGTTACAGCAAATGCAAACACACGGATGTTTTTGTGTTTTTCCACTTTTCGCACAACGTGCTTGCTATCATTTAATTCGTGTTTGTTAATGCATTTAATACCGATAACTCCCTCATATTTTTTACGAAAAACATGTATTGAATTTAAACTACGTAGCAGTATGCTTATGATTTTCAGAGTTGGATGCACTAAAATAATAATTGCGCTATATTATTTACTGTGGGTGTACGTTTATTGTTTAAAAAGTTGATCTTGACGGTTATATAATAACAGCAGGAAAACGTCATCGGAACAAATTTGCCACTTAACACTTGATCACTTCATGCGCATCAAATAAGTCAGACGCGAGAGGTAATATGATCACAGGTTATCTTGTGAGAATATCTGAATTTAGCACAATATGCATGCTTTCGATTGAATAAACCCTTATGTGTAAAACCAATACACTTGTAAAACGTTTTTGTATTCGTGCGCATATGTTTTTAAATAATGTAAGTTACAATTGCATTATGTAAATATATGCATTGTATCTGAAGATGATTTTTCAAATGCAAAACAGGAATCGTGATTCGCGGCCGCATGAATCGTAATCTGAATTAAGCAGATATGCAACACAATACTGTTCAACACAATTATCAATGACAAATATGAAATGGATTAACTGTTTTATAAAGCTCATGTTTACGTAAAAACATGTATGCTTTATACAAAGCGAAACTACAGAAGTGCGTGCGTTAAAAATCTAATAGGTCGTGTTATAAGCCAGTTGAACGGGTTGACTATCAACTGCATTTAATAAGTTTCATATTCTTATAACGTCGTTCAATTGAGTACATATGTTTGAAAAAGATGTCTCGTGCCGTAGCACATGACTAACCTAAGATATGCTCATCTACTTCGCATATATACGCTCAGAAGATTAAATGCCGTAAGTTTCTCTTGATGTTGTTAGTTAAAATGCCATCCCAGTTTCGGGAAACGGAAACTTTGTATTCTGTATTATGCTTTTTCGTTTGTAATTGCAATGACGAAAAAATGATTTATATGTAGATTATCTTGTCTAACAATACATCGTATTCAATTATGTGTTTATAAAACATATTGCCTACTTAAAGTTAGTTTATATATGTCAAAGAGCAAATGCACTTATGTTTATATAGATACATATTCGATTACATCACCGGAAAAAAGGGTTGAGCGAGTCTTAAAGGTTGTTATGTTATAGCCATTTTTGCAGCGATTCACTATTTATCATCATGTAATAGAGAGTTGGAGAACACTATCTTGATACTTTCATATTTTTGGGAGCACCCTAGTGTATATATGATTTCAATTTTAACACGTTATTCTACCAATCTTACACCAATATGAATATTGAATTAACTAATTCTCTTGTTATTGCATCAATGATCAACTATTGTTAATTTTCAAGAAAGTTTGTAACGAATACATGTTCGCCAATTCCTATACGTTCACTAGCTTTTGTTGCAGAACCAACATTGTGTCTATGTGTCGTTTAAACGAATCTGCCCATATTATTGGCCTAGTGTTATCATGATTTCATCGACCCGATATTCAAGAGTTACTGTCACTTTCGTAATTTGTAAATAGTTTTTTTTCGGTTCATGTTGGTTTCTGTTTGCTTTAATCATGTTAAAAGAGTGAATTTTAATTAAGATATAATTTAAATGTAAATACGACTTATTCAGAGCTAATGATGTTTAAAGCTAACAAACTTATTCTTTCTCATAGATAACAACGTTATTTAAAACTAATTAGAGCGAAATATTTACAATTTGAAGTAATATAAAGGGTTGAAATGTATTTGTATGCAACTAGTGCGGCTTCGCCGACCACATATGAGTTCAAGCCCATTTTTCGCAGGACGCGGCTCTTCTATGATTTGCATTATTTGAGAATGATTACATAGCAAAAAACTAGATTGCTTGAGTTCAATAAAACGCCGTTATAGAACTTAAAACGAGTATTGGTTATTTCATGTTGTTAAATGAAAAACATAGATGAAACTTCTGTGAAAAGAACAATGAAAATAGCTTGCATGTTAGAATCATTTTATTGAGTTGAATTCAGACATTTTGAAATCAGGATTTGTTTATCTTGCGCTTGAGAAATGTTGCTAATAAATGATGCAGTGTTAACTTGCAATTACTTATCATGAAGGCTTTTTCTTATTAATTACTGAACAAGATTCATTAAAAATCATTCATCGATCACATTGAGCATGCAATATAAGTTATACCGTTTTTTTTTAAATCCATGCAAAGCGTCGTCTTCTTAGTAACTCAATTAACTTACATGTATTATTTGAATCGAAAACGAATAAACATATTTCACAATTTGGAAGCCATGAGCTTACAAGTGCGCTGTTGAATATATCAATGTCGAGCAAGGATGTCTTCTAAAAAAGGAAATGAACTTAAACGTGATTCTACACTTATACAACTAATCCCCCATATCAATCGCGGTCTGGTATGGGAATGATGTTTTGATAGCACGATGTCTGATCAATTTGTTTGTACGAGAGATGATCAAAAAGGCATTGGCTGCCATTCTCAAACTATTACCGTTGATATCATATAAACGCACGAATAAACATCAATCAACAAGGTAAATGAAGACAATTTCGAAAAGAATAAATGATGACAACGTAATGTTTTACGTCTTGACGGATATAGTGACCTTTTGTAGTATTTCCTATACCAATAAAACACACAAATGCATGTTTTTCAAAATACCACAGTATAATCAATCAAACGGATTTCTAGATAGCTCTATACAAATTATTTTAGTATACGATTCTAATGACACTAGTTTCATAAATACAAATCAAACGCATTGAAATGAGCAAGGGAAGTTACTAAAATATATTATTAAACGCTTAGTGTTTCCGTAATTGCTTTAAGCAGCCCGAGTCCTTTAATAATGATACGTGACCAATGATTAAAAGCAAAATATCATATCACACACATTAAATCTAACGTTACAATTAAGCAACGGTCGTTGAAAAACATGGGTTAAATGTTGCTTACGTCGGTTGGAAACGCATATGTAAAGATAAACATAAATTCAAAGAAGATATCATCTTCGAATAATTGGTCACACACGTGTTACTTACGCCTGACATGCTATCGTCGCAGATCACAAACAACGTTAATTCAGTGTTGATTTCCCCGCCCGAGGACACTATATGCGATACAGAAAGGGCGCTGATAATTATGAAGAAAAACTCGAACGCACAAATTCTTTATTCGCGCAGGAGATATTGTCAATGAAATGTTGTCTAAAAATAAATTGTAAGCATGGAACTTAAATGTTCAAGAACTTAACATTGAACATTGGTTATTGATAAATGAAGCAATTTGTTTGTTTGATAAAGCACAGAAACGATCATGCGCCGATAAGGTCATTAATCCCAAGCTAGATGGGTTAGACGCTTACTGCGTATTTGAAGTAATGTCTCAATATAGAACATTTTTTAAGAACAAGTTTTTGTTTCAAATCAGCATCTTCGCGAATTGGATAGCTCGAATTTTCTTTGACAATTCATTATTCAATTTATATAATATATACCATATATCGATTAATATTGACAATTGGCGGAGAATCGATAAAAATCCGCGGTAACTTCCTCGCGCGAAAACAAACAACAAATATAAAACGTATGTCAATATAACAACCGCAAATAACGTGTGTGCATTTGCTAATCCAGTGATTTTGTCTGTCATATACGATTTGAATATTTGAATTAACAATATTTAAATTCGCAAACAAAATCGAAAATATATAAGATACAAGAGAAACAATTCTAAATTAGTTGTGGGTAAATTACGATCTTCCAAATTAAGAATTTATCTACCATATTGTGTCTCGCTTTAAATAATTCGCGGAGGCAGTAATATCACGAATCAATTGTAATACGGAAGCGATCTTCTTTACTTATTATATATCCTGTTAAGAACACAAACACATAAATAAGCGAATAAATATAATGCTTTCCTCTGGTTTATGTGGCAAAAATGGAATATATTTAACTATAAAACGATAATTTTCTGTGTCAAATAGTTAATAAAGTAACATTTTAAGTATCGTAATTTTCCGAAGTGAAGTCGTTTGTTAATGTAATTGTCACGACGATATTATTGTTGCGAAATTTGCCCGCTTAACATAAAGATTTGTAAAATTCTCAGTGGAAAAGGCATTTAATAGCAAGAAGACGTGTTGGATATTTGTATCGATCTTTACCAAACAACAAGAACTTTAAAGGGACCTTTTCACAGATTTTGGCATTTTTTTAACATTTCATTAAATGCTTTATATTGATAAATGTAAACATTGGATCGTAAAAGCTCCAGTAAAAAATCAAGAAAAAAATTTAAAAAAGGAAAAGAACATTGCCCGGAGCAGGTTTCGAACCACTTACCCCTGGAGTCCTGCCAGAGTCCTGAAGTAAAAACGCTTTAGCCTACTGAGCTATTCCGCCGAGTACACATTGTTGACGTATTTTATACCTTATATAAGCAATCTTCGTAGTTTCACAAAATTTAACGACAAAAACAGATCTCTCCAAATTATTCAATCGTTTCGCGTTGCAACGCTTTATAATTTTTAGGTTTTAAAATCGTCAAAAGATGCATATAATGGCTATATTAGAGCATGGTTAATGTTCAGTATTACTGTTTCTTCACAAATATCATAACTAAAACAAAAACTTACGAATCTGAAACAACTTTTTTCAATTTTGTCAATTTACCAAAGCGTGAAAAGATCCCTTTAAGAACAATATATTCGCGACTACATATACCCAGTCATATCATGATGTTTGAAGGTACCTGCGATTTGCCTTAATAAATCCAACTAGATAATGGGTATTCACTAAAACATGCTTAAATCTTTAACAATAAGTCGTCTTTAGGAGGTTTATAATATTATATTTTATGATTATAATAACACGTTGTTTACAACGTAATAATGATGAATTTTATGGCTACATTTGTGATCCCACTTCTTGTAAAGCAAATAGATTTCAAATTGGTTATTAGATGAGATGAAAAGCAGTCGTCCTTGTTGGATTTGGGCGATTAATATGCATTTATTTTTCGCACCATTCATCGAGAGCTGCTTAACCCACGCAGCTTGACTGATATAAGTTCTGAGAAATCAATTCTCATAAAATATTCCCTTTGCATTCTTGGAATAGGAAAACTATCAATTTCCTGAATGCCATGCTGTTGTTTCGGAAGCACTTGATTTGCAGGTATGCGTGACACTGAAACGGGAAACTGTGCTCAGTAGAATATTTTTTTTAGTAAACCGACATTTTAAAGTTGTGTCTAATAGCAATAAACCCGAGTAGATCTCTTTTTCTCATTCAACAGGTCCATTTAGAATTAGAGCGAGTATATAAAAATGCTTATGTAAAACATAATATTCGCAATATAAAACAAAACCATTAATATAATGTAGACATGTTAAATAAAATCAATAAACAAACTATGCGTACATAGTAGAATAAATAATACGGTGTTTAAAGAAATTCATAACGACACGTTTGAGCAGATTGCGATACGTTTTGTCACATTATAGAATATAAATTAAATTTCGTTTTATTCGCATTTGTAAACAATGCAGCAATTTCGATGTTCTGTTACAAATTGTTCTCAACGTATATTTAATTTAAATCACAAGCGTGTGATAAGCCTTGAAAAAAACACACGTATATAATCGCTTTAAAAAACCTAATAAAACTGTGTTTTTGCGTGTTTAATCGCAGGAAGGTTTACATGATCTGAACTATTAACTTCACTGTGATTCGTTTCTTATTTTTTATATGACTTCATTTCGGGGTGTAACAGAGGAAAATATCGATACTTTAAATGTTAATTTGTAACATTTTGAAGAAAGAAAAATATCTTTTTAAAGTTAAAATTATTTCCATTCTGTCATCTTATACATAACTTAACACTTACAGAAATATATACGCTTCGATAATAATCAAAATTGACTGTACGTCTGTACAAACAAAAGCAACAAGTATATACTGGAAAAAAGGGTTGTAACGATTCAATGTTCACAAAAAAGTCACGAATATTAGCGACAGAAACATTGTGATATTACTCATCTACAGTTTTTGGGAAGTGTCTATATTGGTTACGATGGCATATTATTTTAATAGTTTAGTATAAGGGTCAGATGCTAGCCGTATTTGGTCTTCAAATGATTACATTTAAATACTATCAGTTAGAAATAGTTACACTATGTTTTTATCTTTAATCCAAATATTCTCATTTTATATGGAATATCATGTCCTTGATTATTATCTTTCCTATCAATTTGTTGTTTTTTAAATTCAAATATAACTTAGTATATTGATAAATACTGAATCGGATATCACGTATTTGTTTGTAATATAAAATAACATAGTGAACATGACATATCAAGATTGTGCAGCAATTATCAGACAGTTTAGATTGAGAAGAATTAACGTGCGTTGACGATTGTTTGACATTGCACGGTTTTGCATGTTCTCGTGCGTACATGTAAATGTTTGTAATCGAAGTGATAATAACTATCAACACAATCAAAATAATATCTTAGACATATAAGAGGAAGTACTTAATAATTTAATGTATATCAATAAATGACAGCAGCATACTGGCATTCTTAAGTCAGTATATTACACTATTAAATATTCGAAACAAAGTTATATGATTACTCAATCTGTTTTAATCGAGTAACATGCAATGCTCAGTAGGTTGTCGGTACAAATATTCAACAGAGCTAGCCGTTCCTTAACTAAGTTTAGGTTATATATTTATACGACTCAATCCGGAACAAACTTTTTCTAACAATCTGTCTGGGGAAGTCTTAAATTAATCATTATAGGAATATTACCGCAATTACCCCTGACCAGAATATGCGGCACCTGCAAACGAAATTGGTGTTATATTGGCGTCCGTTACTAACAACATCTTAATTCTAACGCAGTGTGTTAGTTGAGCATTCTATTAATGGAATTTGAATAATTAGTTCTAAAGCAATTGTTGTAATCTAGATCTATACTTTTTTGAGAAAAGAAATCAATAGTTTTGGAACAAACGACGCTTGACCGCTTAATTCAACAATGATAGTTGCATAAATAATACAAATCCACACGTGTCAGCTTTGTTTATACCATGGTTTTTCCAGAATCTAGCCCATCCCAGAACAAAAGTATTGCCAGTCAGTACTTTTACAAAGTGATCTTGTCTTTAATTATTTGTATAATAAGGATGATGAACGGAAGCATCATTTCGGTTTATGAAATAGATTTTGGTTGTAGAGAAATGTCCATCTTATAAGCAGTAGGAGCATAAGCTGTCATGCAAAAGTTATAATAGTTTACGACTTCCCCAGACAGATTGTTAGAAAAAGTTTGTTCCGGATTGAGTCGTACAAATATATAACCTAAACTTAGTTAAGGAACGGCTAGCTCTGTTGAATTGTTATAATTGTTATAATAGTTGGTTGAATTGCTCGATCTAATTTAATGAATGTGATGATTGAATTTGGAATTACAGAAATTTAAGTTAAAAGTTTAAAGTTTAACAAACAGCTAAATGATCATTCATTAGATAATAATTTACAGGAGAAATAGTGTCGAAAGGAAATGCATCACGGAGTTGGTAAAATTATATTTGTGTACAAATGCATCTATTTGATATGCATATTTTAGCATATGAATACAGTGATGATACATAAGACAATAATTGGCATGAGCGATAGTGTCGAAAGTAAATGTATCACTGAGTTGGAAAAATAATATTTTTTACAAATGCATCTATTTAGAAAAACTGTCTTGTGTGCACTAAATATTTTTGCAAATTTATTTAAATAACGCAAGGTATTTAACAAAAATTACGGTGTGTTTACATTCTGTTCAACCCGTGTCCACTGCGGGAAATCTCGTGATTTTATTTTGATATGGAACACGGAAAATGGCGGCATCATTGTCTCGATAAGAGTAACTTGTTTGCTTCTTGTACTTAAATTCAAGATGTTAGCTTGAAATGATATAGCCTATCATATGCGGAATTGAAGTCCGCGTGTAATGATATCTTACTGTTATAAATTTACTACCTACTTTTGTCCAATACCTTTTGAAGAATGTCTCAAATTGAATTATTATAAATGATAGTGTTCGCGGAATAAAGGATTTGTGTCATACATTTCATAAAATAAACATAGGTCATTCCATATTATTGGAGGAGAAATTCGAGAAACATCATTTGGAATGTGTACGATATTCTGGACGGCTTACCACTTAATATGTAAATAAATAAACGCATGCATAAAAAAGATGTGTTTCACGGAATAAAATATTGTGATATGTTTCACGTAACAATTGTTAAAGAGCTAGGTAAATATGTTTTTCAGACTTGGGTTGTCTCGAATTTCGGCAAGGCTTTTTGAAGCTCCTCAGGGTTAAGCGATCATGGAAGAAAACATACGGGGGTAGCGCCATTCGAATGTTGTGGACGGATGTTCTATAGCAAAGCTAATTTAACAAGGCACAGGTAAGATATGAATATTGTTGTGAATATTAGGCATTTTCAGAAAAGTGAGTGAGAAAAACATATTGCTTTTAAGTACAGTTGTATATTCCCCCGAATTGTATTTTATTACTGTTTATAGCCGATTATTCCGACACATTGCAACCAAAATTGTTTCGAAATCTGTAAAAATATTTACGTAAACAGTGTTGCAATTGCTGATGATGGCTCTTGAGAAATATACATACAGATATACAACGCACAGAATGTATGCTCACTTGGTACAAAGCATTTTCGAAAAAGAAAAGCGAAAACACCAGGTTTATTCGATTGTGTTTTGTCATTTATGATCCAAAAAATTGTTTGACATGTTAACATGGTTAGGATGGATCGATGTTATGCCGGGACATGAGTTTCAAAACAATACTCAAAATTCGGCACGCCGTTTTTAGTGGCGGATGTGACAAATTTCGTATCTTCTAAAATGGCAAAAGAATAAAAACATTTGTATTTGATCAAGTTTAATATACTACCTTTTGCGTCATGAAACGTCAGGTCACTCTATAAAGTATGAAATAAGTAACCAGCTGTTTAATGGCGTCACGAATCATCACGGTTGTGTAAATATTTCTTTAATTTGCTCATTTTTAATCATGTGATAAATATATCTTACATTTGTTGTCATTTCATAACATAATGTATTAAACTCACCAATTGCTCGCTTACTAACAAAATTCCTGGACTCGTTTAATAAAATATGGTTTCAAATGACAACTTGTTCCAGATTTACTATATTTAACAATGAATTCAACATACAATGCATATACGTTATAAGCTTGATTACATGCTTAAAAACTTGGAATAACGGGTGTTGACACGCATGACCTCTTGTTATCACTTTTACCTAACAGCTAAACAAGCTTTACATACTGGACGTTATAGGTTCGTGTTTACCGTGGTGGCCTTATATGTTACTATAACGATAGAGCATTCAGAATGGTTGTATTGTACAGTTCTACAAAAGTCTTTTGTTAAATTAAAGGATTGCGCTCGATTCTTAAAGAATATCATCAATGTTTCCATTTTTATTCATTCGTACTTTTGACTTAATCCAATCCACGGACAACCCTGTAAACACAACCTTTTTTCTATTCTTACATTATTCGGTTTTATTTAAAGTTTGATGACTAATGCTCTATAAAGAGACTGTGTATATTTCACCATAGAACACACGTTACACTGGAACGATGTTACGGGGCACAACGGCTGTGCCTTCTACGCAAATTCTGCAGTGACCTGGTGGCTCGAATACGATTTCCTCGGGTTCTTCTGCAAGGTTGTAGAAGTGCCTGCGGCTCGTGCGTTAGGAGAAACATTTGCGCCAATTAAGCATAATACGCATATTTAACAAGATGCACTGATGTTAGATATTCCATTATTAAGATAAAACTTCAGTAAAGTGAAGAAACGGTCGCAATTAATTTATATGTTAGATATAACGCCGTTTTCAACACATGGTCGATCATACGTTTCACGGCGGCCAGTTAACCTAACCACACTTTGTCCTGGGCTTTACCGGTACTAAGTGCTGACACTTATACTAGTAACTGAGAACTGCTGAAAAGTTCAAAGTATTAAAATAATTAGTATTTGTGATACATGTGTTTATCTAAAGTCATAAAAAGTATACACAACCAGATTTCACCAGATACATGTATGTCATTTAGACAAAAAATTGCATGCCTTGTCACATTTATCACAAAAATGTGATACTAGTAAAACCGGCATTTAAATGTTACATTATTCTAATAATATCCGACGTTTTATTTCTCGCCTTAAGACAATACGTGAAACATGTCATACAATTAACGTGAAACATATCATTAATTTGTATTCCGTGAAACATATTTTTGTTTTGTGATTTATTATTCAGACACTGCCAAGTTTTCAGACTCTCGGATAATTTGTTTGTAATGTAAAGAAAACCTGGTTTATATTTCATTAGAAAATGATTTGAGGAATGTCGATAATAATCATCTTTGTCAAGAATTCATTTAAATCCGTGAAAACTATCACTGTGATGCATTCGCATGTGTACGAATTCAAAGGGTAAGCGAGAAAATTACTCAGTAAAAAATGTAAGGTACCATTACACGCGGAATTCGAATCCGCATATGATAGGTTACATCTTAGCAAGTTAAAATGAAACATATAGGTACAAGAAACAAAAAATAATACTGTTACCGAGACAATGACGCCGCACTTTTCCGTGTTCCATATCAAAATAAAACCACGTGATTCCCCGCAGTGGTGTGTACGCCCGGGAAACCCCGTTGATCCTTCACCGTGAGTGATCTACAGATTAAGCTTTGGCATTTTTTACAAAATGCAATTCCAGTTTAAAGTGATGAACACTAGTTCTGATCCGACGCACCGAGAAATGCTCGTCGCCATGGGTGCTTTCATGTTTAAGGTTTACATTATAAACGAGATATCATTTATCTGATATTCTGATATTCAATTGTGTGCGTTTTGTAATAACACTTATAATGAAACATAAGATAAAATGTAGATTGATCATTGTAAATGCAAAACATGGCAATAGCATTATAATAGGAGCATAAAATGCGAGTTCAATTTATAGTGTCGTTCGACTTAACTTTATCGTTGGAAGAACTAAATTTATAACGCGATAGAGGTTAAAATGACCATTTAGTTTTACAGCATTTCGCAAAGGTTCAGCACAAAGTTTATCTGGATATATAAAATAACAGACTAGTGAGTATTTCATATGCTCGGATTATAGGTACTCAGAAGTGTAATATCAACTAATAAGTTTCAGCTACCTACATAATATGTGAATGAAAAAGAAAACTCGATATTTGTAGCACCACATTCATTTCTACAAAAAGCATATTAACGGCTCGACAACATTAAATACTTTTGGCTTTTTAAAAATGTATTTGAATATAGTCCTTTAAATATACAACTAATTATCATAATCAGATTCCACCTTTCATTACAAACTTATATATTTTAGCATAAAGACACTAATCAAACCGAATATGAAAGTAAACATTTATTGATTTCATATATGCGACACTTGAAGTCATTCATGGAAAACAAGTAACATACCTTGTTTTAAATATTCAATTAAGTCTTCAAGTTTTTGCACATATATTCCACGTATAGGTGAACGACAAAGCACACTTTGCTTTACGTTTGTAATCGCCGAATGTTCTAAATTGTACTGACATATAAAGCCTATGCATTTATAAAGCTTTCAAAGTAACGAGGAAGTAATGCTGAGTGCTAAACAAACATTATTCATATCGCGACGTTAATAATGACTCACCGAGCAGCAGTCTGCAAAAGTAAAACTCTTTCAAAAACATTCCGTTAAACAAACATATAATTGTAGTTGTGTTGCTATCACCGACAAGCATTTATGCTTTATTGTTAATTAGGAAACAATGTGTATACAATTTGAAACGTGTTACCCATGCATGTTTTTTTAGTTTCCGTAGAAGTGTGTTATTTCCGATTAAAGAAACTGTGCAGACTAAAAGTGTGTGTGTTTAAGACAAGATACATATATCACTTAACAATTAGTAATAACTGTTTTGTAATACATCAGAATCAGAAGTACATGAATACCACTTAGAAAAGTCAAAAACAACAACAGGTATACGAATTTTAAATGAACATAAACATCGAAACATTATTTACATTTGCATAAGGTTCATCAAATACGTGGTCTCGTTGACAGAAATCATTGCGTACAACAATCATAGCTTACTTGACAGTAAATTAATAATGCTGACATTAATAACACAACATAGTTTTGACAGTTTGATTAAACATTGTATCGTTAATATCATTTGTGGTGACTTGTTATCGGATTATAAGATTTGATCATATAGTTTATAACATGAACTTGTTCATATGCATAGAGAGTATCAAGTCCTGAATTTAATGATCAAATTTATTAAGCGAGGCTTTTTTTTATGAGCCGATGCTTTTTTATCCTAAAAAAATAATTGTATAAATGTGTAAAATAATAACGTCTGATATCCTCAAAGTGTTTAAATTGATTAATATTCATCTTATTATTTTGTATACATTTACTGTATTTCTTATGTTATGCTTTTTGAGCCTGTTGAGTATTGAACATTCGAAAGGTTTATGCTAATATTATATATTCGTTTTCAAATTGTGCACAACATGAGTAGTTACTGCCCTTCATCAGAATAGGTATAACATTCAGTATGGGATCGCATATATTAACATAAAAATAAGCTAAATGTGTACAAAGATTTCAAAACTAATTAGAAAATAACATCCTTGGTTGTAGAGAACGTATGCAAACGAAGTATCTTGTTTTCACCATAAACATGAAAAATCAAAGTAATTGTAAATCATGATTTGGTCAGTTTTTCAAAGCTTATTGTATGTCACGTTTGTATGAAATTTGAAGAAGCCAATCGAATTTGTGTTACCATCACCTTGATTACCATGTGCTTGCACGATTTTAACGTGAATGTTGGGAGTTTAATTACTAAGGAAACTCATTGATTCATATCCAGAGCAATTTAGTTAAATAATGCAGAACAAACTAATAAGGTTCGAATAGAAAAGAACAAAGTATACATATTAAAAATCCCTATGCTATAATAAACATAGAATATCAACGGTTATTATTTCAGTGCAATTCTCAATGAGGAGTAAAGCGTTGTTTGTAACAAGAGATTGGATGTGAAACAATTGTGGATTACAACCCAAAACGGAGCATGAAAGACGGTAATATTACAGTTATTAAACTGTCCTGTGCCTTAACGCAATGTCATTGGAAGCAGCTGGTACGAGATTAATTGTCATTCGAATATAACATTTTTTTTTTAATTATTATTCAATATCATACATACAATGTAAACATGTATATGATCATACAACATAGTGATTGTACAAAGCAATAAAGTTCAGACATGTTATACAAGATATGCTAATATATTTATTTTTTTTTAGAGAGAAAAGAAAAGAACAACAGAGGAATAGTTGTGAAAAATGATGAGTTGTATAAAGTCGGAAGAAAGCATACTGGACTTGTGTGTTTTGTTGTATATTCACAATGATCTTGTCAGATTGAAAAATAAAAATGAGAAAAAAATAAACAAAACTATTTTAGAGAGCTAAACTAAAGTTAGAGTGAAATGTATATAAGTGGACAAAAACATTATGAGAATTTAATCCGATTCCATTTTTGTTCAACGATTTGTAATGTGTCATTACTGAGGGCTATTTCTTTCTCAATTTGGATTTTTAGTTTAAGACTATGGACAAAACAATTAAAATGTGGTACTTGTTTTTTGTACTTCATGTTTAATATAAAATATTTCATCAATATAACCATAAAATTCACAATATTATTACAGTCTATTGATTTCAATGAGTTAATTCCGAAACTTACATTTAAGAAAGATAGTTTAACGTTTAGTTGATGTTGTTCAAGAAAAGATATTAATTGATTCCAAATAGGCTGGATGTGTTTGCACTCCCACAAAAGATGTTCTATAGTTTCAATGTTTTTACTGCAGAAGTCACACAGATTTGAGTTAGATAATTTGCATTTAAAGCGATATTTATTTGTAGCTATAATTCTATGGATGTATTTATATTGAAAATTTCTCAGTGTGCTTTCAATAGTTGCTTTATATGGCATGGTAAATATGTGTTTCCAATTAAGTTCATTTTCTCCAAAAAGGACTTGCCATTTATTTTTGATTTTGGAGTTTTCTGTAGGGTTTTTAATTTGTAGTGTGTAAAATATTTTATTTGTTTTGTTTTTTCTTCCAAGTATGTTTTCTACAAATGTTGTTTGAGTACATGGTGTATTATTTGTATTGATTTCAGATTTAATATGTATGGGTATGCTTTTGATTAGTGTGTAGTACTTCAGAAAATTATTTGATGGTATTCCGTATATGTAGCATATATTATCAAAAGAGTAGAAATCCTTAATTCTGTAGTCATATAATTGGTCGACATATTTAATGCTTCGTTCAAACCGTCTTATTGTTTGAAGTTATGTCTTTATTATTCCATAAAATTGTTTTACTGCTGGTTTGGGTTTCTAGATTATAAGTGACATCACTCCACGCTGATAGAACATCAGACAGAAATATGTTTTCGTTTGCAATTTCATGTAAGATAGTATTGCTGATGTTACATTCAAAGAGTAAGGAGTCACCATATTTTTTTAGGATTTTCTGGTAGAATAATTTCCATTCACTCGTGTTGGTATTATCTAGGTATCTTTTAACCCAGCTGCATTCGATTGCATTCAAGAATGAGTCAATGTTCGTTAATTGGATACCTCCATTTTCTACAGATTGAATTAACTGAGTTCTTTTTATTTTATCAGGCTTACCGTCCCATATGAAATTAAATATTGCTGATTTTATATCGTTAATAACATCATTTGGTGGATTTGGGAGAACTGTTAATACATATATTAGTTTGGAAGTGCAAACGTTTTCAATACTGTGTTTTTTCCGATTAGTGTAAGTTTACGATGATGCCATGATTTTAAGCAGTTTTTAAAATTCTGTAATTTAGGTAGTATGTTTTTAAGAACTGTGTCCTTTTCATTATTTGTGAAAGTAATTCCTAACGTTGTGGCTTCATCGGATGTCCAATTAAATTTCATTTCTTTTTTATATTGAACATTACTTTGTTTTAATTTACCTACTCGTAGCACAGTACATTTACTTTTGTTGAGTTTAAGACCCGATGTCATTCCGTAAAGGGTGAGCGACTCTATTAGGTTATGGAAAGAATCGTAATTGTCATTTAAACAATAAGTTGCATCGTCAGCAAATAGGGATTGTTTGATTTCTTCTTCAGGTTCTAGTGATATGTCTTTTATGTGTTCATTTGATTGGATTTGATGTGATAGATACTCGATGCAAATAATAATAGAGATGATGAGAGTGGACATCCTTGTCGAACCCCTCGTTCGATGTTAAAACTGTTTGAAAAGAAGCCATTGTTAATGATTATACTGTTAATATCGGTAAAGAATAGTTTGACCCATTGAATGAGACTTTCACCAAAGTTCATATTTTCTAAGCAAGAGAACATAAATGAATGATCAAGCGAATCGAATGCCTTTTCAAAGTCTGCAAAGAATATTAGACCAGGATTATTTGAATTGTTGACATAGTTTATGCATTTTTGGATAAGACGAACGTTTTCACCAATGTAACGTCCTTTTATGAAACCAGATTGAGATTTTGAAATGATTGAAGGTAATATTTTCTTTATTCTGTTTGCTATACTTTTAGTTGCAATTTTATAATCATTGTTTAGTAGACTAATCGGGCGCCAGTTTGATAAGGATTCTAAGTTTTTTTCCAGGTTTTGGAATAAGTGATATAATACCTTGTTTTTGTAGCGTAGTTAAGTTTTCGTTGTTAAATGAATAGTTAAGTGAATTAATTAGATGTATTTTTATGTCATTCCAGAATATTTTATAAAATTCGATTGTGATGCCATCAGATCCTGGGCTTTTGTTATTTTGCATTTCTTTTAGGGCTAATCCACATTCATATGCATTAAGCAATCCGTCGCACAGTTGTTTTTCTTCCTGGTTTAAAGCGTGATGTGTATTTTTAAAAAGGGTGTTATTTTCAACATTTTTTCGTTTATAGAGGGTTTCGAAAAATAAACGTTGTTCTTCTAGTATTTGAGTTCTGTTTGTTATGTCTTTGCCATTGACTACTAATTTGTGTACAGTTTTTTGTTCACTTCTACGTTTTTCAATGTTTGCGAAATATTTTGTATTTTTTTCATTATGTTCAACATGCTGTGCACGCGCTCTTAGTATTATTCCATTGAGATGTGTATGATAGATTCCATCTAATATTTGTTTTTTTAATGTTATTTCATTTTCAATGTCGGTGGTATCATTTGTGTTTGTTTGATGCAATTGTTTTTCAAGTGTTTCAATGGTTTTGATGGTTTCAGTTTCAAGTTTGTGTGTTTCTTTTTGTTTAAATGATGTGTATCTAATTGTTGTGTTACGTATATTTCCTTTAATTACTTCCCATAAGGTGTTTGGGTTTGCATCTTTATTATTTTGAACTGTATTTAATATTTCCTGTTTTATTTGTGTTTGATATTGTGTATCTAATAAGATGCTGTTGTTAATTTTAAAGTATCCTGGGCCTCTTTCAGGTTGTATATTGTGCAGTTTAAGTTCAACTAGAGAGTGGTCAGTCATAAATCCTGGTTTTATGCTACACGTGTCAATAATATTGCAAAGAGATTCATATATTAAAAAATAGTCTAATCTACAAAATATTGTTGGTTTTGTGTTTGAGTGCCAGGTGAATTTGCTTTCGTTTGGGTATACTGTACGCCAGATATCTATTATATTGTAGTTTTCAATTATGTCATTTAAAATGTTTCTATTTTTAGTATGAGTATAAAGGTTTCCATTCTTTTTATCCAATAATGGGTTCAGGACAGTATTGAAATCACCACCGATTATAATATTTTTATCTTGGTTATTAATTATAAAGGATTGTAATGTTTCGTAAAATGTGGAATCGTCTATGTTAGGGCCGTAGACGTTGATTAATGTTATTTGTGTTTCGTGTATTTTGATATCTATATTTGCTTGTCTGCCAATTACTATTTCCTTAAAGTTATCGACTGTGACCCCTATATTATTTTTTATCAGAAAGGCAATGCCTTGTTTATTAGTATGTTCTCCACTGAGATAGATTTCTCCGTCCCATTCATCTTTTAAGGTTTGTGCTAAAGTAGGTGTCAAATGACATTCTTGTAAAAGGCATATGCTATAATTTTTTTCGTCTAATCATTTGAAGACTTTTATTCGTTTGTCTTTATTGTTTAATCCTTTAACATTTAAAGTACATAATTTAATCATTTAAGTATTTGGCGGGTGATGTGAATGGTAATTTGTATGTGCTTGTTCAGTAAGTTTCTATTTTAAAAAATGTCCCGTTGCTTTCTATAATAAGACATAAGGAGTTCATACAAACAAATAAAAATAGGAAACAAAAATAAGGGATACAAAAGAATGAATATTCCATATAAATGAATAAGTAAAAAGAAATAATCACAAAAGTGAGAAAAAAAACAACAATAAACGACTTGTCAGCAATAAAGACAAAAAAGCGCACTTCCGTACACTGGAAATACGCAAATTAATTAAGATAGTGATCTGAGAGACAAAAATGTATATGTATAACACTGGAGATTGGTGTTTTAATTTAATACTAATAAAACAATAAAAACTATCACATTGTGTGTGAGGGGTTTTTCATTGCGTGTGTTTTCGTGTTTGTGCTTGCTGGTGTGTGCGCGCGTTATGACACGCGTGGAATGCGCGTGTGCTGTGCATGTTCGTATAAAGGGGTGTGCGCTCGGGTTCGTGTGCGCGTGTGTGTGTGTGTGTGTCTACGTGTGTGTGCGTGTGTGTGTTTGAACGTGTGTGCTTGTAGTGTGTGCGTGTGTGTGTGTTTGTTTGTGTTCGGTTTGTGTGTGTGTGTGTGTCTGTGTGTGCGTGCGTGCGTGCGTGCGTGTGTGTGTGTGTGTGTGTGTGTGTGTGTGTGTGTGTGCAAGTCATACATAAGTGAACAACGCAAAAGCTTAACAGTTACAAAATATACACATTTTACAACAAAAAGGGAACACATATTGACACGTAAAAGAAAACGTTCTAAGTACTCATGCATATTTTTTTATAAAGCATATACCCATCAAAAATACACCTTCAAGTTTCATAAGGAAAAACTACAATTCTTGAAATATACGGAAGATGTAATAACAGGCAAAGCCATCGATAGCATTTTAAGCATTATTGAGCGTTTAAACCTAAAAACGAAAGCGTAATTAGTTTAAGCGCTCTATGCTTTTATATGCAAAAAACTCTCCAAATAAAGAAGGGAAAAATAAAGCAAAAAGTTAGTTTCCAAGCATAATGGCATATAGTTACACTATTGTTTTAATCAAGTTGAAAATATCCCATTTAGAAAGAGTATTTGTTAAAAAAATGTGTTTGATACAATGTTAGTAGAGTTGAATATCTATAACTGTGTATGCGTGTGTATGCTTGTGTGTATGCGTATGTGTATGCGTGCGTATGCTTGTATGTATGCGTGTGTGTATGTTTGCGTGTGCTTGTGTGTGAGAGGGCGCGCTCATGCATGCGTGCGTGTGTATGTGTGCGCGCGCGTGTGTGTGTGCGTGCGTGCGTGTATGCATACGTGTGTGCCAATCGTGATACATCGGCTATCTCGGATTCCTCCGTAAGATAGGCCTCGTGGCTAACGGTCGCCATATTGCCTTGTATTACTACTTTACTACCCAAAAGGTTGTCAGTCTATTGTTATGAGGCTGTATACATGCGCGTTGAACTAGCGCCAAACTTTTTACCGAAACTTTGATATTAAGAGCACTATTAACGTTCATTTGTGTTGCATTTTGACCTATTATCCAAGTGATTTACTTTTCCATTATTATTTAATCACCCTATCATCCAATTTTTAAGATGAAATTACGGTGTTTACAAAACCAACCAAACCGAAAGTGAAACTGGATGCATTACGTTTCGCGATGTAATCATTAAATATTTGTTCAGTTTGAGGAAGCGAATCGATAATAGACGTTGGAATATGTATGCAATACAGACTATCATTGCCGATTGTAGTACTGGCTAAAAAATACCTTTTATGACAGGTCATGTATAGAACGTTAATCAAATAGTGACCATAAATCACTACAAATGTCTGGGTTGTTCATTAACCCATTTATGCCCAGTGGACTCATCCTTCTAAATTGGATCAATTTTTTTTCCAAAAGTAGGGGTGTCTGGTATATTTATTTCTATATTTAGAATATTTCTTACAGAAATTTCTTTAAGCAAACAGCGCAGACCCAGATGAGACGCCGCATTATGCGGCGTCTCATCTGGGTCTACGCTGTTTGCAATGTTCTTTTTTTCAGGACGCTAGGCATGAATGGGTTAATATAATTAATGCATCTAATTGCCTGTATCTAGTTGTAATTACCATGATATTGATAAAATTAAAACGTTTTTTTCATAAATTAACATTACATCATTTAGGGAATATATAATTGTATCATTATCATCATTAAATATTCTGAAAATGATCTAAATTATCATGATAACTTTAAAGTAGAATTTTTAAATTTTACTCATTATTTTTAATTAATTTGCACATTTGCTTGATTCAAAATAAAATGTATTAATAAGGGTTTCAGTTTATAGTTTTAACCCATTTTTAGTTTGATTAATTTTAAAGTACTAACTACGTACATGTATGTGAAATGCTCTTGAGTTCGTTTCCTGGGCCTAGAACCAGTACTTGGGTGTCTCTTGGAGATTTCTTAAGAATGCTCCCACACTGGGGATCAAACCAGTGACCTCCAGATCATTAGGTGGACACCACATCCATTACACATCAGCGACCTTTAATTAGTAAATTACTTTAGTATTGCAGCATTATATAATGTAATGTTGCTACATATTTTTGGAAAATGATTAATGTGCAGTACTAAATAAATCTAAATGCATACAATTTTAATTGTGTATATTGTGTGATTATTAGTTACAAATTCCCTTTTTACAGGTATACTGGATTATGAAAGACTGATAAACATAAAATTGACAACTCATCTCCCCAACGAAACTTTGTGTGGCTCATTCTCAGAACAAACCCATAGTCAGTGAGAAAACTACAGTGTAAAAAGACCACTTGATTGTGACAATTATGGCTGACCAAGCAAATGTTATCATTTAAAATAAAGAAAACTTCCAGTTCAATATACATTTTATACCAATTATGACATTGGCCAACACAGAAAATAATTATAAGGTTGATTTTCCCAAAATTGACTGTTACAATTGGATACTGTTTTAAGCTTCACTCTACTTTGTCTGAAAATAAAAGTCCTAAATGATGTAATAGAAACATACATATTTATTTTTTAGTTTTACAAGGATATTTATATACATACATATATTATAATATCTTTTAATCGATGGTCAATCAATTTAAGTTTAAGTAATATATTCATACACATTTTATACATGTGCAGTGCTCCAGCTAGGCCTAAATCGAAGGGCGCCGCGCCCTGCCTTCCCGAACCTCCGCCCCCCCCCCCCGAACCTCCGCCCTGCCCCCCCCGAACCTCCGCCCTGCCCCCCCCCCCCTCCCCCCCCAATTTTTTTTTTTTTTTTTTTAAATTTTTTTTTACATATGATTATTCATAAATCTCTTATTACATTGTAATTACTTTAATCCTCATTGTAGACATTATATTTGAATGGTTTAATAAAAATGGGAATAATACAATTATTTATAACATATAAATTAACATGCAATAGGAAGCATTCCAGAAACACCCGCGCGCTCGTACGTGCCCTTTTCACAAAAACTGCGCGTCGAAAGTGCCCTTTTAACAAAAAAGCCCCCCTGCCCTTTTCAAATCCTAGCTGGAGCACTGCATGTGTATGCTTTGATTTTTTTCTATTGAAGCCAAATTAATATCCCATTAGATAGATAGATAATATCACAGCAGTATTCCTATTTTGTCTCCAAGTACTGCAGAAATCATGGATAATTATTTTACTGAGTCAGCCTTAATCTTTATATTATAATTGTTAAAACAGATTAAGATGTGCATTATACAATTGAGGATGCATCAAGATTAAAAAATGGTACATGTATAAATTAATAAAGAATCAATAACAATCAGAAACTGTGCTTTTTTTTTCAGTATTGTGTGAAAGGATTTGAAGTAATGATGTGTTTTTGAAATATGATTTATGTGAATTTGAATAAATATATAAAATTTAGTGATTTTCTCAGACAAAAACTGTTAATTACATACTAAAGTATTCAGAATGTATTATTGTAATATTCATTCGAATTTTTTAGTACAAAAAGCACTTTTCCCTGGCATTTGTATTTATAGTAATTGCATATTTTATAATTCTGACAGCATTTATAAACTGTGTTCATGCAAGCATGAACACGGTTTCATTTTTTGAGTATTTAAACAAGAGGGCCATAATGGCCCTGTATCACTCCACTGCTGAAAAAAAGGCTGAAACAAATTTCTCTGCATGTGCAAATACTTAAATATAGGCCCTATTTAAGCACATGTACACTTTTGTGACCTTCTGGGCTGGGTCAAATTTAACCCCAGGGGCATAATTTGAGAAAACTTTGTAGAGGACTACTATATCTCACTACATACAAAATGTGGTAGCCCTAGGTCCTAGAGTTAAGGACAAGAATATTTTTAAAGTTTTCACAAAATAAGCAAGATATAAGCGTATATAATGTTCAATTTTGTGACATGCGGGTCAGGATCAAATTTGACCCAAAGGGCATAATTTGAACAAACTTTGTAGAGGACTATAAGATGTTACTGCATACCAAATTTGGTAGCCATAGTCCAAATGGTTTCAACAAGAAGATTTTTAAAGATTTCACAAAATAGGCGCTTTAAAAGCGTTTATTCAATTTTGTGACCCCCCGGGGCAGGGTCAAAGTTGACCCCAGAGGCATTATTTGAACAAATTTGGTAGAGGTTTATTAGATGTCACTACATACCAAATTTGGTAGCCCTAGGCCCAATGGTTATGGACAACAAGATTTTTAAAGTTTTCACAAAATAGGCCCCATATAAGCGTATGTTCAGTTTTGTGACCCCGGGCAGGATCAAATTTGACCCAAGGGGCATAATTTGAACAAACTTGGTAAAGAACTATAACATTTCACTACATACCAAATTTGGTAGCCCTATGCCTTATGGTTAAGGACAAGAAGAGTTTTAAAATTTTCACAAAATAGGCACTATATAAGCATTTCATTGATTTTGTGGCCCCCGGGGCAGGGTCAAATTTGACCCCTGGGGCATAATTTGAACAAACTAAGTAGAGGACTATACAATGTCACTACATACCAAATTTGGTAGCCCTAGGCCCAATGGTTATGGACGAGAAGATTTGTAAAGTTTTCACAAAATATACCCTACTGTATATAAGCATATGTTCAATTTTGTGACCCCCGGGGCAGGGTCAAATTTGACCCCAGGGGTATAATTTGAACAAATTTGGTAGAGGACTATTAGATGTCTCTACATACCAAATTTGATAGCCCTAGGCCCAATGGTTATGGATGGGAGATTTTGAAAGTTTTCACAAAATAGGCCTTACTTAAGCAAATTTTCAATTTTGTGACCCCCGGGGCAGAGTCAAATTTAACCCCAGGGGCATAATTTGAACAAATTTGAAAGAGGTACACCCCAGGAACATTCCTAAGAAATTTCATCAAAATTGGACCAGTAGTTTAGGAGATGTTTAAAGGAAAAATTTATGCATGGTTGCACGATGGACACAGGACCTTTGGCCAGTGGAGCTAAAAATCAAATTAAACATTTAGTTTTGATTTAAAATCAGTTTTTATATGCAAGTGTCTATTTCACTTATAAATTAAAACAGCATATTATTCATTATTGAAAAGATTATTCCAAGCTTGATGTCATATTTCAACTTTGCATAGTGTAGTTAATTGAACATTGTATTGAACTGTATGGGCAGCTATATTTTTTAATTTATGTATGTTGTATTATACAAAATGCATTATTTCTACCACAAGTAGACCATATAAGGCCTACTGCTACTAAATAGGCACTGGTATGAATTTGACACTGTTTGTGATGCTCATACAAAACTTTAATTATTACTACACTTTAGTATATTAAATATTTTCAAGTTTTTGTTCAACATTTTTTGCAAAAGAAAAGAGTGTCTTAATGCATTTGAAAATATACTTAAAACAAACTAAAAATGCATTTTAACATACGTTTTTCCTGGTAAAGTGTATTTGGGATGATAAAAAATACACTTGAAGAGTATTAATGCTGGAAAAATGCAGAAACAATACATTTGTTTCTGTTAGAAGTGTGTCTTGTCTGCATTTTTAAGTGTATTAAATGCACATCAAATGCAGATAAATACAATGCCAATACTGTTACATGTATTGTAATGGACATAAAATGCACTTGTTCTTGTAATTAAATGCTTTAGTGAATTGAAATAACCTTTTATAACGTTTTAACAATTAATAATACCTTTTTATATAAATTTTCTTTTGAAATGTGACACTTAAATGATTTTTGCACCACTAGTAAGAGATATAATTTGTGCTCATAATGCTTTATCATTACACTACATAATATCATTTGTTGTATGAAAATTTCCCGTAAAATTCATGTGAAAGCTCAAGAGATCAATAGCAGCGTGCTATTCCCTGCTCCTTTTTACATGACTTGATGGTATTTAGTCCCCAATTCTACATGGCTAAGGGAAAATTAATGTGCAGATTTGACAAATAAGTCTTAACTGGGATCCAATAGGCAGACTTTCACATTACTTGTATTTAATTTAAATCATGATCTGAATTGCTCTTTGGCAAATCTTTGTTGGTCACAGTATTCAACTGAATTTTGTTCACTTTGTAGTGATTATATTTTCTATATTTATCAGACAACATCTTTCTTCAAAGTTTAACATGATTGCTTGGTTAATTTAGAAACAAGATCAATGCATCATAACATAAAATGAAAAAATGTGTAATAGTAAAAATGGCAGCAAAAAAGCACTAGATTATCTGCCTTAAATCTGAGACGATATGTTGATGTATTGGAATTTCTCATAAATAATGTGCTCCATAGTTGTATAATTGTATAGTCGCATGCATGAGTGGTGTCAATGTCACAATACCAATTAAAGCCTATAATTTACTAAAACAATTTGAAGTTTGATGTGAGTTTTTTTTCAAGATCTGTTATATATAATTATATATACATGTATATATATATTGTTGAAAAGTTAACATGCAATAAGTTTACTGTAATTAAGTGACAAATAGTTTTACTGATTTGGTTGGATGCATATATGCAGATATATCATGGTTTGTGCAGAGGACAGTAGCAAAAACAAGAGCTGTCTCCGTAGGATGACATACGCCCCCGATAAACGCTTTAATAGAAGTTATGAGCATTTTTCAAAACCTAAAAGCCGACCCTAAGTTCAAGGTCAAAGGGGTCAAAATTTGTGTGTGTATGAGAAGGCCTTGTCCATATACACATGCATACCAAATATGAATGTTACATCTGAAGCGACATAGAAGTTATGAGCATTTTTTCGAAACCTAAATGCAAAGTGTGACGGATAGACAGACGGACAGTGCGATCACTATATGCCCTCCTTTGGGGGCATAAAAATGTGTTTCACATTGTTTTGGTAAATTAGTAATGTAGTTAAAAGAACAGAATCATCAATTATAAAGTAATTGATTATAAAGTGTTGCTGGCATATTTTATGCATTCATCTAGCTATAAGAAGGTCCCTGTTTTATCCCCACTGGCACCGAGTGAGGGTTCTCAAAATCTTTAAACAATATGAATAACTACATATAGGGTCGAGAGCCTTGTTGATATGGGGGCTAAACACCTGAAATCAAAGCGACCGAGGTTAAAGGCCGAGGCCAAATAAATAAACCAGAGGCCGCATGAGCCTGCTATACTCTGAACAAGTATTGTTTCTTCTCAGAAAACTGGCTTAGATGTCTTACTAAGCTTTAAACTTTGAGTTTCAGTGCAATCAATCTAAAATAAATTGGTCAAATTAAATAATAATTTGTAAAAAATAAACATTCTGCACAAATTCAATAATTTACTTTACCTGTGTGCATGAATCATTTCAGTCTTGATGGTTAGTGAACTATGTCAAAAGCACCATATCTATGAAACACTTGTTTTTTGAATAGTGCAATGTTCCACAGAACTGATGCTGATGATTATTCTACACGATGATGAATTATTAGATATATTTCTAAATTCCATTTCCACCAACAATTCGGTTATTCCACTACCAGTTCACAAGCTTCATACACAGTTGAAAATAACACTATTTCACTCAACAACCGTGACACATGTACTCAATTTTTCAACTTTTCGCAATTAAAATTGTCTTCTACTGTTATTGTTGTTGTTGTACTTTTGAAAGTAGTTCGAAAGATGGCGACCATTAACCCAGAGATTGATTTATGAAATAAATCGTCTGCTGATCCAGAGTGACGTGTGTGCTTGTTTGTGTTTGGTTTGTGTGTGAGCAAGCCATACATAATTGAAAAAAAGCAAAACAACAAACAGTTACAAAATATACACATTTAAACAGCAAAAAGGGGACAAAAGGGACGCGCAAAAGAAAACGTTTTAAAAACTCATGCCTATTATTTCCTATCTCTTTAAAAAAACATATACCCATCAAAAGTAAATGTTGTAAATATCCTATTTAGAAGGAATATTTGTTAACAAGAAATGTGTTAGATACAATGTTAGCATAGTTGAATATTTATAAATGTGTATGCGTGTGTATGTGTGTGTGTGTGCGGGTGTGTGTATGTGTGTGTGTGTGTGTGTGTGTGTGTGTGTGTGTGTGTGTGTGTGTGTGTGTGTGTGTGTGTGTGTGTGTGTGTGTGTGTGTGTGTGTGTGTGTGTGTGTGTGTGTGTGTGTGTGCGTACGTGCGTGCGTGCGTTTGTGTGTGTGTGTGCGTGCGTGCGTGCGTGTGTGTGTGCGTAAGTTTGTGCGTACGTGTGTGCGTACGTGTGTGCTGGTTTGTGTTCGGTTTTATGTGTTCAAGCCATACATAATTGAAAAAGCAAAACAACAAACAGTTACAAAATATACACATTTAAACAGCAAACACGGAACAAAAAGGACACGCAAAAGGAAGTGTTTTGAGTACTCATTCATATTATTTCATATCTAATTTAAAAAAGCATATACCCATCAAAAGTACAAAAAAGAATGTGTTAGATACTATGTTAGTTGAATATTTATAAATGTGTATACGTGTGTATGCGTGTGTGTATGCGTGTGAGTATGTGTGTGTGTGCTTGTTTGTATACGATTTGTGTGTGTGTACAAACCCCACATACTTATAAAAAGCAAAACAACAAACAGTTTAAAAATATACACATTTTAACAACAAAAATAGAACAAATGTTGACACGCAGAAGGAAACGTTTTAAGTACGCATGCAAAATATTTTATATCTGTTTAAAAAGCATATACCCATCAAAAATACCCTTTCAATTCTCATAAAGAAAAATTTCTTGAAATATAAGGTCTAGACACAATGTTATTATAGTTGAATATTTATGAATGTGATGGATCGTTTTCCCCTATTTAATGGTGTATTATACAAGACTTAAGATTTAATTAGTAATAATATTAGCACCTTATTAAACAGATTTGAAGTAAAAAGAATGCATCAAAATGAGTGAGTTTTAAGCGCGTATATAACATCTATAGCAGTAGCCCCATGTAAAATAGTATATCTTGGATCTTGGTGGTTTATGAGAGTTCACATATAAAAAGTTGATCTATTCGGTCAAGCTAAACATTTTCTATATAGTGTATAAAAAGAACATTTGCCAAAGATAACTTTTCGGGCCACTATAATGTTTTTAAAGCCATGTTCGTCTGTTTCGTGTGAGGACGCCAACAGAAAAGTAAGAGCACATACAAAGTAAAACGTATAATGAAAACAGCAGTATCACTGCACAGATAGGTAGTTTATTTTGGGTTACTGTTACCGGCCGACACCTTTCGCGCGTATGTCTGACTTGCAGTGGTATTTTTCTGAGGCCACGGTTAATCGAGCCATTCTCGATATTTCACAAAAGACACAGTGTCTCGTCGATCGCTGCCCCGGTATCGCACGAAGAGTTTGCCCTCAAAAGACCATGCCCTTTCAATGAGATCTGGTTCTTTGATTCTTAGCGACGCCAGAACCTCGGCGTTGAGCTTAGTTAGGTCTTCGTTAATGAATAGACGAGACCCTTTGAGCATCTTAGCCCTTTTCATTATCTCAATCTTTGTTTGTCGCCTTAGGAACTTTACAATCACCGGCCTGCTTTTATTTTTCGCAAATTTTCCCAGACGATGAGCTACATCAATGTCTGTTGTTGCAATCGGCATTCCTAGCTTTTTGGTAAGAAGCGATGCCATTTCATCTGCAACGGCAGCCGATGTCTGGTTTTCCGAGTCGCTAGGTAATCCCGCTATACGGATTGAATTTCTGCGGCCATATTGTTCAAGATCATTGAGTTGTTCGGCGTGCTTTAGATTTGCATCATCTAGTTTCTGCTTAAGAATGTCTATTTCATTGTTTTTAGTTTTCACAAGTTTCTGCGGTGTTTCAATTTCTTTTATTTGGTCAAATAAGTTGCCTTCAAGGATTTCTAGACGTTTTATTAGAGACCCAAGAAACTTATCTTTGACCTCTTCAAGTGTATAACATTTTACCATTTGCCTTGAGACTCCTATCAACGCCTAGAATGGGCTTTAATTGGATTAAAATTACTATTGATGGATCAATATTATTATTCCCAGCGTCATCGTATCAAAATCAAAGTCGGACAGTTAGATTACCGGGTATATCATTTCAATATTATTTTATTATGACAGGATAGTGGGAATGAAACGCGGACTCAACAACAGCCTATACATTTGACGAAACAATGACGATATTAACATTCGTATACATATATAGAGAGTAAAGGATCTATTAACACAACATATACTGTTAAAGATTCCGATTACTGTTTGTATCCTGCGCGAAATTGTATAAAGTGATAAAACTAGAAAATCCTTGATGCGTACGTTCACATTGTATTCGTTATTCAGAAAGTTTATTTTGTTAAAAGCTATACAGCAACGAGATAGTTAACCAAATATTATCGAAAACGCCTCTATTTGCTTTTTCAAAATTAAAACAATAACTTCGTGGTCTATGGTACAATGAACAGACAATTAGTATACTTCGTTTTAATTTAATCGTTCGTATTTATATTAAATTGTTTTAAGATTGATACAACTTAAATTTTGACTTTTAAATCAATAACGCGCAACACACTTTTATTTATATTTATTTATTTATATTTATTTATATTTATATATATTTATTGATAATTATATTTTTTATATTTATTTATATTTATTTATATTTATTTATATTTATATGTATTTATATTTATTTATATTTATTATTGATACGAAGTTATTTATTTATTTGTAGGCACGTAGAACGTTGTAAAAAGCACATAACTTTGTCTTTCAAACATATGAACATAATTTATATATGTAAAAACTTACCTCATGATATTCTAAATATTGAAATTAAACTAACATGCATCCGATATGTTTAAGTTTGTATGTACAAATCAATATAAGCATTGTTGGGTATGAGCCTCACTGATAGTTCGGTCGTGTACTGTTATGCTTTCCCGAAAAATAAAACAGCTTATTTTTCAGCAGATTATGAAAAAAATCTCCATTTCGAGCTATTATACATGAGGTAAAATGCCCTAGATAACTTTAGAATTGCCAACAGAATGGAAGTTGTTCCAGTGTTTTTCTCAAATGATATACTGAGTTCCAAAGATCGGTCTGTGTATGCTCTACTATTCCAATTTCTGGACATATTTTCATATCCCAGGTCCATTCGTCTGGAAAAATTAAACAGAGCGTCCTCTGGACTGTTCTTAAGATTGTTAATAGAAATACCCACATGAAATGTGTCAAACGATCGTGTGACTTTGCTTGCGCCGCTACCGAAAATTTGCTAGAGGCAGGCACTTTATCTTACATTTGTACAATTTGGCTGATTTATTGGTCCGACTGTGTCGATTGTAATCTATTATGGCTTGTACTGCAAACTATTTTGCAATGGTTATGATGTCCGTATACATGTATCATTTGTAAGATATTTTTTAAATGTACATTATAACTTTGCTTTGATGTTTTTTATTTATATTACCAACCAATATTTGATCCTCAAATACGGCTGTTCTTTGTGGCAATAATCCATCAATCGCTGTCGTACTTCGAATATCGATTACCATGTTAAAACGTTTTGCATCAAAATAATGTAATCCTCAAAAATATACAACTACCAAAATATACCAAAAATGTTAAATTAATTTACATGATTCTATATAAGATTAGTCTTCATATCTAATTATATATAACGAGAGGTGAAACACCAATAACATGGAAACATGGATAAAATGTGTGTTATAAACATTAACTGTTTATATCACATAAGTTAAAGTTGGTAAACCTGACATGAACTTCGTGTAATTTCGCCAAATTTGGTAAATGACTCTTTCTATGAACGGTTTCCGGTTATGTTTGTGCATTCTGTGGAAAACATAAAACCAGATATCAATCTCCACGCAGAGTTGTCGTTCCTTGCACTCATATACAATCTCTGCCAACACAAGAAAATTCTACCAGATTGGGTGGGATGTATTTGTTTTGTTTAAGTATTATATTATAAAAATTAGTATCATTTTTTTCTATATTTTGAGTATAGTGTATTAGTTTAGGTCCCAAGTTAAAAAAATAATTACGTAAATTAAAAAAGTAATAATAACGACGATATTTTTTTTTTCAATTTCTTAAGTGTTTGTAAACAGTAACGAAAGCTTTTCTTGAATTTGACCCGTCCATTATGCCAAAAGCGAAACAGATTGAGTGTTTAGAACATTTTTTTATCCTGTAGGTTATGGAAGGGAAGAGTATGATATATCACATATTGCAAAAGTTGTTATCGATTGTGGCAGAAGATAGATTTACACTGCAAAAAGCGACAATATTAGTCCTCTCTCAATTAACAATCATTCAAAATGAACAAATAGAAACTCTAAAAAGCATGATGTAAAGGCTTGTAAACTTTCTTACCAAGAATGTGATGGTGAAATGGAGGTAATATATAAATCTCACTGCTTAAGTATTAACCCTATACCGTTGATTATCAGTTTGGAGACTTCAACTTCTTCTTAAGTTCTTTCCAGGAAACACCATTACATATGTATCCAAAGATCGGTCTGTGTATGCTCTACTATTCCAATTTCTGGACATATTTTCATATCCCAGGTCCATTCGTCTGGAAAAATTAAACAGAGCGTCCTTATAATGGACTGTTCTTAAGATTGTTAATAGAAATACCCACATGAAATGTGTCAAACGATCGTGTGACTTTGCTTGCGCCGCTACCGAAAATTTGCTAGAGGCAGGCACTTTATCTTACATTTGTACAATTTGGCTGATTTATTGGTCCGACTGTGTCGATTGTAATCTATTATGGCTTGTACTGCAAACTATTTTGCAATGGTTATGATGTCCGTATACATGTATCATTTGTAAGATATTTTTTAAATGTACATTATAACTTTGCTTTGATGTTTTTTTATTTATATTACCAACCAATATTTGATCCTCAAATACGGCTGTTCTTTGTGGCAATAATCCATCAATCGCTGTCGTACTTCGAATATCGATTACCATGTTAAAACGTTTTGCATCAAAATAATGTAATCCTCAAAAATATACAACTACCAAAATATACCAAAAATGTTAAATTAATTTACATGATTCTATATAAGATTAGTCTTCATATCTAATTATATATAACGAGAGGTGAAACACCAATAACATGGAAACATGGATAAAATGTGTGTTATAAACATTAACTGTTTATATCACATAAGTTTAAGTTGGTAAACCTGACATGAACTTCGTGTAATTTCGCCAAATTTGGTAAATGACTCTTTCTATCTTCATATCTAATTATATATAACGAGAGGAGAAACACCAATAACATGGAAACATGGATAAAATGTGTGTTATAAACATTAACTGTTTATATCACATAAGTTAAAGTTGGTAAACCTGACATAAACTTCGTGTAATTTCGCCAAATTTGGTAAATGACTCTTTCTATGAACGGTTTCCGGTTATGTTTGTGCATTCTGTGGAAAAAATAAAACCAGATATCAATCTCCACGCAGAGTTGTCGTTCCTTGCACTCATATACAATCTCTGCCAACACAAGAAAATTCTACCAGATTGGGTGGGATGTATTTGTTTTGTTTAAGTATTATATTATAAAAATTAGTATCATTTTCTTCTATATTTTGAGTATAGTGTATTAGTTTAGGTCCCAAGTTGAAAAAATAATTACGTAAATTAAAAAAGTAATAATAACGACGATATTTATTTTTTCAATTTCTTAAGTGTTTGTAAACAAAATGGTAAAAAATCTCCAGTAAGTGGTACAATGCAGGCTTTTTCGCCCTACATGTATACCACAGGTCTTGTTTATGGTCCCCATTCTAAATATAAAACATGTTGTTTTTTTAATCAATCATTTCTTACAACTGGAAACAACTTGCATGTGCACATTAACTTGATAAAAAGATTTATAATTGTCTCAAACATAAATAAATATACCAGCTAGTTCGAATCATATAACAGTGAGTTTGAGTTTATTCTTGTTGTAGACATTGTTGAAAAGTATTAAGATTTATAAAGTTAAAAATAAAAGAATCTTTGATTCATTTATGGCATAGTAGCTCTACCTTTATAATATTTGTGTAGAAATTACATATGTCCCATATGTTTTTTAAAATTTATATAATATTAAATGCAAATCACGATATCAATAAGTGAGAAATTTGTATACTATAATTGCATATTAATTACATGTCTGTATTCAACAGACCGACTGACTGACACTTTTTCCCAATTTGAGGGGTTTTCATAATAGTTTTTTTCCCAATTTATGCGATTCAGGTACTTCTCTTAATTTGGAAAAACAAATAGCTGATATATCTTCCAAATTTTCATATACAATTTATCAGTCTTTGTAGTTCAATGGAAGAACACTTCCCATGCTTTGTGGGAAGAAATCTGGGTTCAACTCCCAGCAAAGGCCATAATTTACATGTGTTATTTGGAGGATAAAATGCTTTTGCATGGCATTTATTTTTGTATTGGTATATTTTTTATCATTATTGATAATAAATTCCAAGAATGATCCTTATTGGTATATATTTGCCTTTCATTATTCATGTACAACGACCATTTCAAGAGCAAAATATTAACCGTTTTGGTGTTGGTATGTTTAATTATATATTAACACCATTTTAAATGGATTCTGTCAACTTCATGTATAACATTTTATGCATGAGCAGTTGAGTGCCTGTACAAATTATTAATCACAGAAGAAGTGGACTAAAATTTCTGGATTGTCATTAAATCTTAACTGATTCAGATTCATTTATGTTTGTTTTTAATCTTAGCCTTATCTTAATATATGAAATTATGTTTATCATATTTTTTCTCATCTTAAAAGCACCCTGGACTGTTATTCTAACGTTGTTGTTTTTATAAAAAGTTGAAAAACAAGAGCTGTCACCATAAGATGACATATGCCCCCAATAAACGCTTTGATAGAAGTTATGAGCATTTTTCGAAACCTAAACGCAGATTTTGAAACCTAAACGCGGACCCTAAGTTCAAGGTCAAGGTCACAGGAGTCCAAATTTGTGTGCGTATGGAAAAGCCTTGTCTATATACACATGCATACCAAATATGAACGTTATATCTCAATGGACATAGAAGGTATGAGCATTTTTCGAAACCTAAAGGCAGATTCTGAAATCTTAACGCGGACCCAAAGTTCAAAGTCAAGGTCACAGGGGTCAACATTTTGGTGCGTATGGAAAGGCCTTGTCCATATACACATGCATACCAAATATTAAGGTTATATCTAAAGGAAAATAGAAATTATGAGCATTTCAAAACCTAAACACATATTTCGAAACCTAAACGCGGACCCTTAGTTCAACGTCAAGGTTACAGGGGTCAAAATTGTGTGCGTATGGAAAGGCCTTGTCCATATACACATGCATACCAAAAATGAAGGTTACATCTCAAGGGACATAGAAGTTATGAGCATTTTTCGAAAGCTTAACGCAAAGTGTGACGGACAGACGGACGGACAGTCCGATCACTATGTGCCCTCCTTCGGGGGCATAATAATTATGGACTAAAATAAATACTACTGGCACAAGTGTTGATAATAGTGATGTTTGTCTTGCTCACCTGAATTTATGTTACTTGTCTGGCACCTTAAGGCCTAGATTAAAAGAATAGTTGTGTTTTTTACATTCAAAGTGAATAATTTCTTTTCTATTTAATTTATTTTAATAAATAACTATATGAAGGGTTATACAAATGTAAAAGATAACTCTAGCATAAAGTTATAATAATGTAATTTCTGTTTTTAAATCTTTTCTCATTAGGGTAGAGGAATTCAGGACAGCCTAATAAAAACTGAAGACCCTTCCTATGGTGTTAAATGGTGTCCCATTCATGGCATTAAGTGGTACATTAACATGAAGGAGCTGCCAAACATTTTGGGGCTCAGCAACCCCATTACAGTTCAAGAAAGCCCTGACCGTACACATATATTCCTTAAAAAAAATCAAAAGGCAAAATCTAGTGACACTTATGAAATTTTCAAACAGCATGTGATGACCTCAAAAAAGACCCCTATAATTATCCAGTTACATTCCTGTTCATGCCTTTGTACTATTATATAAGCCAGGCAGAAGCATTTGTTTGAAATGAGGATATAACAACATATTGTTATGCAGTGTTATTTTGAAGACATAATAATGTTTTTAAAACAACTGTTGAAGGACTACTACTTGAAAACCCCAAAATCAGACTTGTTCTCACATTAACTGTTGCTTGCATAGGGTTTGATTCCCCAAGTGTGACGAGGAAAATACATGCACGACCAACTCGTAACCTGTCTCAGTACCTACGAGAGATAGGAAGAACAGATCGAAGATGTCAAAACATTACAGCAATACTACATTACAACAAAAGAGTCCTTGCAAAAAATCTTCCTGGAATTCAAGAAGACATAGTTCAGTATTGCAACAATGAGAATTCATGCCTTAGGGAATTGTTGTTGAAACCTTTTGGATTTAAAAAATCTCCAGGAATTTCAAATGAAAATTGTTGTTCATTTTGCCTGAATGAAGAGCTTACAAATTTAGACATAGCTGGAGCATTGATAATGATGTGTGAATAGTAATGAAAATTTCATTTTTTGTGTACCCTATTCAACAGGTTGGTGTTGGGTTTGCAATTTGACAGGTCATTGCAGGGGTAATAAATGAAACGTGTGCTATATATTTCTTTATTTAAAAAACATGTTATACTGTCAAATACGCAAACAAGTTGCAGAGCTTTTTTCCCCTGTTTTACTGAAGCGGCCTTGGTCCCCCCCCCCCCCATTTTGTGAAAAAAATAAGTTGCGAACTGTTCAACATTGTCAAAAAATGAGTCGCAAACTTTCTAAAATTGTGAAAATTTGAGTCGCAAACTTTTTGAAATTGTGAAAATTTGAGTTGCGAACTTCTTGACATTGGGAAAATTTTAGTCGATAATTTCCAAAAATCATGAAAAACGGCCATTCTCACAAAATGAAAAAAGCCCTGCTGTCAAGACAAATTTAATATTAGACAAATTGACTCTTGAATATGTTTGCCTTACATTTTTATCAGTATTGTTTTTTAAATCCACTTTTGTTTTAAACAATTATATTAAAGCAGCTTGTATTTTATCACTTAATATCTGTATTGCTGTTGAATTGTCTGTTTATATCTAGCAAAGGAGAACCAATCAACTCATTTGAAAATAGTGAAGACAACATTAACATCTGGACACATTTTGAAATGAACATCTTAAATAAATAATAACACATGTATTTCAGTACAATGAATGTTAAAACTTGAAAAGCATGTACATATTTTATGTCTTTTTTGTACTTGAAACTAAACCATAGCTGATATAAAAACATATAATACCAAGAAAAATCATTCACAAGTTTGTGCATACACATGTCAAGTTCATAAAAAATCTATTTAAATTTGAAAAACTAGTAAGCTTTAAGAGACAATTTTGTTATGCCATTGACATTTAAAAGGCAAACGACTTTTTGTTCTCATTTACATGTATTAATATTTATCTTTCCTTATTTATTAATATTCCAATGATGCTCAGTAACTATGCACAACTTTGCACTACTTTATATACCTACTTTTTACTGGTATACATTTAAATTACCCATCAAATAAAACCTGGGCAATGTTCTATATTTAAAATAAAATACGATTTAAATATAAAGCAGTATAGTCTGGAGTTTGAGGAGAAAATCTGAGCACAAACCATAAAGCAAGAGATTATCATTATTCTGGCCACATCTCCTTCTTTAACAATGTCCTCAAACATCATCAGGTGCATATACCAGTGACAGAGATTGCAACAGTAATTATACACAGTATCATCTGTATCATTGGACACCACATCATCTGCCTCGTGTGCATAGTATAGATAGCCAAAGTGGTCAATGAACTGTCTTAATGAATTTAACAGTTATTCATAGTTTTCAGTTTTTCACTTCTCCAGCTGAATATTATTTCGGGTGCAACTGGATTCAAGGCTCCCCATGCCAAAGAAATCCATCAACTGCTCCTTCACCATCTGTTTACCTGCAAGCGACAGGGTATCATGATTCGCTTTAAAGGAGCCCTTAACCTTTCCATTTACATCGCTCCTTTGCAACTTGCACTTGTAATGGTAAAGGGTTCCAGTTTGTCACAAGAGTTTTGGAGCTGAACAGCTCTTTGAAGCATTTCTGAAACAAAAGAAACATTACAATGTTACATATTTTATACTTAAAAATACCAGTCAGTGTATAAAAGTATTCCACATATTTAAAATATAAATGAAAATTCTCTGAACCTGTATTGCAGAAGAATGAAAGTATCAAATAGCAGTATTAAAAAAAATAATCAAGAACTAACCTTAACTAAGTATGCTCCACTTGTATCAGTGTTGGTAAAAGCTATTTATGTGATAAAGTTAATTTTGACATTTTCTGGACTTGTAAATAAAAACAACCAAACAATAAGATGAAGTAAAAAAGGATGCACAACTAAGCCAATATTAAATGAAGAGTTAACTGCCGTCGTGAAATGGTTTCTCCTTTCAAACATGTACACTC
This sequence comes from Dreissena polymorpha, assembly GCF_020536995.1. Taxonomy (NCBI): domain Eukaryota; kingdom Metazoa; phylum Mollusca; class Bivalvia; order Myida; family Dreissenidae; genus Dreissena; species Dreissena polymorpha. The sequence goes on from NC_068361.1 coordinate 26,209,656, forward strand.
AATGTGAACCAAATATTTCGAATAGGTTCTGAGAAACAGAGGGCCATGATTGCTCTATATCGCTCACCCAACATTTGTCATTCTTCAGGTTAAAAAATCAACAGCGGTTTTATATAATATCTTTCAGTTTGGGTTGCCTTGGCAATCAGAGTTATGCATGGAATCACGGGTACTTGAATATTTTTTTTCGGTCCTTATATATATAATAATTATATACATATTAAAGACCAACACTTTTTTTTCAAGTACCTGTGCATGGAATGCAATCCTTTACAAAACTTTGAAAGAGCTTCATTAAAGGAACATTCCTTCTAAGTTAAAGCAAGGTTTGGTCAGCAGTTAACGGGATAATGTTAAAGTGAAAATGTTGATCATGGTGATGAAAGACCTACACATTTTGGTCAAGATAGCTCACAATAAGCCCTTTGTACTCAGATAAGTTGAACGATTCATCAGCAACAAGGGTTTATTTGTACCTCCAAGAAGTCCTGCTTGATGTATCAGAGCTCTACTATGAAAGAGTGGAGATGTTCAAACCTCTTTTCTGGTGAGGTAAACAAGGAACGAAGGTGTTTTGCATCCTCCAGACGCACACGAATAAGTTGATCACCACCAACAGGGACCGAAGAAGGTCAGTTGGAGCCTGTTTAAAGGAAAGTTTGTGATACTTCATCCTGAATTTTATGTTTTGTTAACATGTAAATATTTGTTCAATTACCGTTTCATAAATTGAAATGTAAAATGTTTTAACTAACTGATCTCCCTCAAAAACCTAATTTAATTTGTGTTTTTAAAATTAAAACCATAAGTTACTGGTGCAAACCCGAATATCACCATACACAAATTTATATTTTATTAATAATTTGCTTAAATAATTAGCGTTCAGAATAAATGTGTGTCTGCCAAAGCAATTATCATCAAAAGACTCTGGCGGCAATCTATATTGGCTTATTAATAATATATGCTGATTATATTAATTGTCCGTCATTTACTAGTATACTGATATTTGCAGTAAATAAGCATCTATCAAAGTGGGAATAATACCTGTTTTCACAAAGGAAACAACTATCTGGCACTTTTTCTGCTACACACTATTTGTCGTTGATACAGTAAGACGCTATTTTTGTATCACATGGCTCGGCTATCATCACGTGGTTGCTTATGAAGGCAGGGATTTGATTCAGCTATGCTGGTTCCCGTCAAATCTCTGCGCGGAGGTTGACCGGATATGAGTATCATTCGCCCCGTTTGAATAATTGGTGTAGAGATAGATCATACGCTTTTACATCTTAAGGTACAAGGTCGAATACCGAAGGGCAAAGATTTTTTATTCAATGTTTTTTTCTTGGTATCACAATAATATGAGACTACAGTATTCCACGTATTAAAGTGTTCTTAACAAATATTAAAAATGACATTAAACATATGAAAACGTTTGGAATAGTCCTCTCCCAAGTATAAAAGTTCTTTGTCTTACACACTTTGGAAAATATAGTTCGAATCCCATGGATTATAAGACCAATTTCTATTTGACGTGTGCAGTTCAAATGTTACTTATTGTTTGTTACACTTTGTATTGATAAAGAGCTATCCAACATTAACATATATTTAAAAATGTGTTTGCACAAATAAACTATTATATATGGACACTAGGTAATTCTGAATGTAAACGCTTATGTGAGCAATATAAATAGAAATTAGTTAGTGTGATTGTGTAATTGAATTTATCCGACGAGTTGAAGAAAGGTTTACATGGCGATTCTAGTTTCACCAATGCAAAATACAAAAAAATGCGGCCATTTTGAATTAAATCGTCAAGCATGATTTAGCATTTATCCGCGCAAATATTGTTATCTTTAGTCTATAAACAACTGTTTTTTTTAACACATTTTTACTAACTGGCATAAAAATGTCTAACATCTACTGGTTCTAGTTCTACTCACCAATTTTGTGTAACAAACATGTTTGTTTTCTTTCTTTTTTTCTTGCTGCCATGACGAGAAAATTCCATGAAAATTATACACACATTTACCTATTAAAATGCTTCATCGCCTTCAAAATTTTCCATTTTAAAGCACTTGGTGTAAGCAGGCAATTCTTTGTGGATAGATAAACATTCTTTGATCCACTGACACAAGAACGACTTATTTATCAAAGAAATTACCCTTTTAAGTCAACATCGATTTTCTTCGAAAATTTGAAGAAACATTCACTGACTCTTTTTCTAAATCCGGCCATTGTTCAACGAAAATCGCGTTATTCGAATACATTCGACCTTTAAAGAAATCGAAAATTCAGTATCACCGATTTCATTCAAGTAATATATTTCAACACGTTTATTCACATTGTTTATAATAATCCATCGTAAACACACACGCTCGTACCAAATGCAGACATTACGTCATTAGCGTCCTTGATTTGAATGACGCAATCAAGTGATTTCGTCAGCAGTGTAGTAGAAAAATGTCTAGCTGTGTAGTAGAATAAGCTCTGTTTTAACATATGAGGAAATGTGTAAGTTTCTTAGCGTCGCGGTAAGAGTGTCTGGTTACCACGACGCCGACACTAGTTCAATCCCCCATATGGTTCATGATTTTTTTCTTTTTAGCTAAACTACTTTAAAACAAATGCTGCATTTGGATTGATAAATTGTATTTATATCAGGTATATTGATTTTACATTTTAACATTCAAATCATATTTAAATCCAAATTTAATAACAAATCTATCTAAATCGTCTAAAAGTCTTCACAGAGATTGACCTGTAACCAGAGATGAAATACCAAAAAAGTAGTCCCTATGTACATGTATTAGCCGTTGGATAAAGGCAACCTGTTGGATAAACCTTATCCAACGGTCGTAATTTGTTATATAAAGTCATTAAGCTGTAGGATACCAAGCATTATGAGTTATTTTTTGGCTCGATTGCTTCCGTTTACAATTGATATACTACAGTAACCCATAGTTGTAAGAATTGTTTGATAGATGTTTATTCAATAAGATAAGTTTGTGAATGGTTTACAAGTCCCAACTGCAGCATGGTTTCGGCCTATTCATTCGTGGCAAACGTGGGTACCTTTCAAGTGAAGCTGGAACTGAGCATGTGTCAAATACAACCGACATATCTTTTTTTCTATTTTTCAATTAAGGTACATACTATAAGTTTTTTAAGTTCAAATTGTCTATCTTTCTTTAGTCATTTTTGTGTGAAAAAAATTTTTTTTTAAAAAGACTAAGAACACTTAAATGCTTATATCTTCTTTCATCAACTAATGGCACATCATTCATATCATACATGCATATAAAACACGTGTATGCTTCAATTATTAGTGCTGCTATATCAATTTCTATGTTCATAAGAGTGACATTTGAAAATACATTGTTCAGAATTCATATGCTAATGGTTGTTAAGAAGATTAAGAATTGCCTTCTTGACCTGTTTAATAATCATAAATTATTCGGTTAATTGTTATTTTAGTTGGTATTTTTGATGCATAACAAAATTTCAATATGAGGTATATGAAGAATGAACAAACATAACAATTAACACGTTTTTAACCAGGTTTTCCGAAGGAAAAAACTGGTTATTTGGCGAATGCGGGCGGGCTGGCTGGCTGGCGGGCTGGCTGGCTGGCTGGCGGGCTGGCGGAATAAGCTTGTCCGGGCCATAACTATGTCGTTCATTGTCAGATTTTAAAATCATTTGGCACATTTGTTCACCATCATTGGACGGTGTGTCGCGCGAAATAATTACGTCGATATCTCCAAGGTCAAGGTCACACTTTGAGTTCAAAGGTCAAAAATGGCCATAAATGAGCTTGTCCGAGCCATAACTATGTCGTTCATCGTCAGATTTTAAATCATTTGGCACATTTGTTCACCATCATTAGACGGTGTGTCGCGCGAAATAATTACGTCGATATCTCCAAGGTCAAGGTCACACTTTGAGTTCAAAGGTCAAAAATGGCCATAAATGAGCTTGTCCTGGCCATAACTATGTCATTCATTGTGAGATTTTAAAATCATTTGGCACATTTGTTTACCATCATGGGACCGTGTGTCCTACGAAAGAATCACGTCAATATCTCCAATGTCAAGGTCGCCACGACTAAAAATAGATTTTAAAAAAAAAACTTACAAAGGGGGTTAATTTTTTTTGGTCATTTTACTACGCAAATTCGAATAGTTTTAGGGTTGCCATGAAAAGGTCAACAGCTTGCATATAAAACACATTTCATAAATTACTTGTTGATGACATCATTTTTCGGAAAAAAAATCCCTCCTTTCACTATACGATCGCAAAAATAACGACATGTATTTATTGCTAAATCGTATCTGAGGCGAAAAAAAAGGCGCATTAGGTTGAACAACACATCTAAATAGTTTTGAAAGTATTATATTACTTGTAACACTTATATGTTGTGTTGCTTGAACAAATAGCCACAAACTCAACCGTCCGCGGCATTCTGTATCAAAGATCTGTTTCAATGCTTATATTGACAATATAACAATTCACGCATCTTGGAATAAACTATTAAAACATATATACAACAGAATGCAGAAATCCATTGGCGATACCTGGATGTACATATATTGGTGATCGTTTCACAGAATCAACATTATTACATAATATATATGCAGCAGAATTTCCTCTCAATTTAAAATTAAATGTATCTTTGCCTCACATTGGCATGTATTGAAAATCGATTTATCGCACAGCGAATATATTCCATTCACGCCTGGAGCCGGCTCAGAAAGTAGTCCGATGCGATAGCCTTGCATTAGTTCACACGATCATGATCATGTTGAGAGAGGTAGGCAACCCAGAAAAAGGTTGTTTAGATTTAGATTGCTCGTTGTCCAAATGGTTAGCAGACAAGCAAGGTTTTAGTGCTTCTCTCAATGGCTACATACCCCTACAGTTTGCAATGTGCTTTTATCTTGCTGAAAATCAGTGTTAAAGTAATTGTCGCCCCTACTCAGCCTTTGAAGACTGCACACCCTGATATGGGACTACACTTAACGCACATTACCGTTTTCCCAAAGAGCATTAATTATATTAACGAAATCTAGATTTTACTTAACTGTTTCGTTAAAACTATCTTTTATAATCGTTTTAGTGCAGTGCAAACATGTAATAAAATATAGTATTTGTACAATAAATGTGTTTGTCTTATCCTATTTGGATATCATGATGCCAAATCAACATAGAATAATTGTTTAACAGCAATTCGCTTTCAAACAAACAAACATCGTATATCGAAGATAAATAAGCAGATATTTAACGGCAATTTTATTGTTTATATTGTTATCGGGGTTCATACTGTTTCACGCTTTGGAATGTTTGTTACTTTCCCTATCTCAATGACTTCACATAAGAAGAAAAATAATAGCATATATAAACGACATTTTCATTTGAAATATACATACATTTATTACTAACGATTTTAATAATTGCGGTCATAAAGACTATTCCAAATAAAATATTAAGTGAATTTAATAAATGCGAAAATGTACAAATAATATATAAGAAAATAATTAATAAATCTAGAAGTCATCAAAACATCTAAATAATAATCCATTACTATTTCTACATATTCAGAAGCAAGATTTCTACCGTCCGAAATGAAAAGTGATAATGCATGACCGCCAGATAGACTAAACTTAGCAATTTTATCAAACGGTGACGTATTTGAGAAATGTAACAGTTCTATTGGTTAATATAATAATTTAACAAAATGAGAAAGTTTTAAAGCCAAATTTGCTTATATTTATTCAGGATATTTATAGTTAAAAAGATACCACCTGTCTGAACTTGAATAATACAGTGTGTATACATTCAATCACGTAAATAAATCATTCGTATCCTTATCCAGCGACGTTTGGCTTTAACAAACGCTTCGCACACAAGTGTCTAGATAAAAGTGCACGTGTGATTACCAGTGTGTCAATTGTATAACAATGAAGAGATATCTTAAAAAACATGAAAAAACACGGTAATAAAGTTTGACAAACAAAGTTTTTAGACATAATACATCAACATTATTTTATTAATGTAAAAAGATGAAATAATAAATAGGAGAAATGTGTTGTTTTGTGTATCAATAATCTCGTAAGTGCAAGCTTTTTTGAAGGTTTTCCTAATTTGTGAAAGCTGCTACTACCTACAACATGTGTGTTCACATAGTTAAATGGAAATAACACATATAATTAACTTCGAAACTATCAACCGTTTAAGAGAGAGTTCACTGTAGAGCAATACGTCAAGTGAAAAAAGATATGTCGAGCATAACATAGTTCCTCGGCAAATTTCCGCTGCTTTGTTGCACCTCTTCGTATAGAAACAGAAGTTATGAAGGTGTACCGGAAAATTAACGATATTGTATTATCTGTAAGACGTGTATCGAAAGTCGAAAGCATGCCTTAGTGATGTGTCCGATATACGAAAATATAAGAGCCACTTTAACAGAAAATGCTCATTTGGTAAATCCAAATTTCAGCGCATTTAACCCAAGAGAGAAAATGAACTTCTTGCTGTCAGATGATCGAATCATTTAAACCCAGTTCCAGAGCTTGTCATGACATTTTAATAAGCGACACAACCACATGTATATATATATGATCTTTTTTAAGTGTGCACATAGCAAGTTCGTATTAAATAGTAATAGAACGTGTATAGCATTGTAATACTACTTGTTCAATACTCATAACTCGGATTTCCTTCTAAGTGCAAGCTTCTAACTGAACATAACTTGAAGCTTTCGTGATTTAAGATAACAATATGTATGTGGTTGTTTTGATGCTTTCCAAAGGAAAAGACATTAGCGGCAAATACACTAACCACTCATTTTAACGATCTAACAATGGCGTTGCTTATCGGATTTCAACAAGTTTCTTTCATAATTGTTAGGCTTTTTTAAGTAAAATAAAATCAATATAAGCGTATTTGTGGCGAATATTCGTGGTTTAACAAGCTCAACATGTAATGAAGCTCTGAAGCTGATCGTATTATAATCGAAACATGTTTCTTAAGCCTTCACTTGCATATACATGAACTAATTAAGCCTCAGAAAAAATTGAGGTGTTTTATGGCCTCGTCATAGAAAACGACGCGATTGCGAGTAGCAAAATAGTGTTTAACATTCCTGAATAAATAAAATTATTGTATTAAAATAAGGTTTTGTCATTAGATTAATATTTGTCACGATAAAGCTACAATGTAAATTTAAAATTATGAAATAAATATGGTAAAAATGCGGAATATGAATAACACCGCTATATGATTGTGAATGTTGTAAATAGACTGTGAATTAAATAATCGTTATTTATTAAATGCAAACGAAGATAACTTTGTTTCTCTTGGAGTCTTTAAGGAAATTCATTGTAATTCAAGTTATACAGAATATTATGTTTATCATTAAAAAACAACATTACATGATAGTAATGTAGGAGTATTGCACTTATAACCACACTCAATTGTTTTAGTTAACGTACGCTACGCTTCATTAAAGATTGTGTAATGTAGAGTAAAAAATCCTTGTAGAAGAAACATGGGACTGAATAAATAAGATATAAAATAAGTATATCACAAAACACTTTGAAACAGAAAACCTGACCTTGACTTTTGCTGTGAGGTTGTAATCATAACATATGGCAACAACAGTGTTGACATATGGCACAAAACATATTTCCGTAATATTAAACTTACACATACAGAGGATGGTAAAAATAAAATAAAAGAAATAAGAGAATAGCAAATAGAGAGTCTCGGTGCCATTTGATATAAAATTAGTCCAACCCGTACCATGTAACATTGAAAAAGTGTTTTCAGCGCTTTAAAACCATAATTATTTTATGATGTTTGCCGAGTGCATACCCATACAAAAATGAGTATGTGTTCAAATATAGACACGACTCGCTGTCAAATCTAATATATACAGTGTTACCAATCACAATGAAATTTACATACGAGGTGTGTCATAGTAAAAATATATCAGGAATAGCCTTACGAATGCAAACAATCTGCACGACACATTGGCACTTAGCAGTTAAATACACAATACACATATGCATATGTGTGTATGTGGCATAACACGATTTAAGTCGTTTTATTTGTTTACGCCATGTTTTAAAAAAATGTCTTATTTTAATTGTACCAACAGCTTGAATTAACAAAATATTATAAAATGTTCAGTGTGTAGACCTTGTAATTGTCGTCCGTTATAATTGTGTACTTGTCATCAGCATATAATTGATGTAAAAACAAAGTTGCATTAAATTGACGCAAACGAGAACGAAACTAGGGTCAGTCATTTTGAAAAGAGCCTCGTGATCAAATGTTGGTTGAATAATCAAACGATTAAGTAATTGGAGTATAAAGCAATAAAACAACTCCTTACATGTAAATAATATGCAAATATTGTTTTAGACAATACTTTGGGTCGCTGTTACGAGTAAACAATACCCAGGTTTATAAACGATAATGGATAGACCGAGGTTAACACATGTTATGGACGTAATTGTCTTGTTTGTACCGTTTTCGTTAGTTTATGGTTGGATGATTTAATGCCGACGCCTGAATTTGTCTTTGATGTATGTACAAACATATTTAATAATATATTACCTTACTTAATATTTAGCATGCTTATTCGTACTTATTTGAATTTTGATTTAATTTTCATATATTAGTTTTAATGCTACATTTGTTATACTTATCCACTTCCTTTCATTCATGACATATACAATCATTACAAAAATGGTACAGTAAATTCTGTTTTTATTAAACTGCAACGTACAATACTAGAAACATGACCATTTATTATTATAAAACATGGTAACGATGATAACAATAAAATAGCATAAATTTTAGGTTTAACTTAACGTATTGTATGCATGTGTGCATAATGTACGATATTATTAACGTTCCTTAACATGAACATCATCTAAAATGAAGATCACTGTGCTTGGTTATTAAGATACGCCCCCATAACGATATTTTTTTCTATTAGCAGTAATTTGTATGATAATTATATTGTGCAATCACGATGAGGACATTCTTTTAATGAGATTTATTAGACACTACAATGCATTTATTTCATAATCAGAGATGATATCTAGATTCCCAACTGACAGTATAAATTGTGTCGGTTGTTCATTGTATTTAAAGTAGCAACCGTATTTGCATAACTGATTATACCGTATTAGGATTTAATTTGTTCTTGACAACAGGCCAATTGTAGCGAGTTAAATGCGCAAAGCCTCTAAACTACCGTCCAATATGTTGATATTTGTTAAAGAAACTTTAATTTTTATCATTGTCATTATAAGCTCGTTGGGATAATGGTTACAAATGTGTTTATAAGGCATTGCTTTTTGTTAAAAAAAAAGTGCGTTTCACTTTTTAAGTAAGTGATGGTAAATCGCATTCTACTTAGCTTTGTTTGTATATTCGGCGTTGAAGTTATGTAAGTGTTTATTTTATGCTTTTGTACATCAAAATGACGATCGTGTTATAGATAATAACAGTCTTTCGAATTCATATATCATCCTGTTTATATTTAATTTCAGAATAATACAACTGCGGGTTGGTTAAATCTTAAAGTATTTTCATAACATATACACACTCTCCGAGCAGATTTTTGTACGAAAAAGAAAATATTGAGAAATACTGCAGCTTGTATTTCCAGAAAAAGTTTACATCGACAGTATCATTTTGCTGCTTAGCCACCTTTAAGTGCTTACTCCAATGACATCTAATTATTCGTGGAGCATGTCAAATATGCCAACCATTGGCTCTGAAATGAATAGTGTCAATAGAAGAAAGTTACACACGAAGTGTCTTGCATTTTACTTATTGGCACGTTGTTTTCTGTTTACAGACTGCATTAAATGTGTTGAATGCGGGTTCTAAAATAATCCATGTCTAGTATGAATGCGACTGAATACCCTGAACGTTGACATTCACCAATTTGGGATCAAATAAAAAAATGCCATGTGTGAAATCTATTGGTATATTACATATTAATACAAACATATTGAATCAAACTAATATCAAATTCATACACATTATGCAAATGGAAAACAAGTTTAACGAATGCAGTAGAGCAACGTTTCATAGAAGTCTGAGCAACAATCGGTTAATCAAAGCAAATCATATTAGTTTAAAGTCGTTAGCGCTAATTAGGTTATTTCTGATCTGCTTATAATTGGTTTTACTTTATATTGTGATGTACATAATAAAAAACATTAGTTGTGTATAAGATTATATGGTAGAATGTGTTAATGTATAGGTGTCTCATTATTAAAGTTCTTTATAAATGCATGCATATTGTTCTGGCGGCTTTGGAATTCTTATTTACTATTTGTAAGCAATTGAAAACATGAAGTAATCTTATACTCGCACACAATCTTGAAGCACTTAAGAAGCTACAAATCACAAGACTGAGTTGCACCATCCATGGTGTTTTGAAAACTTTCAATTTATAGTGACGGTCGCTCTGCTTTAGGTCATACCATAATTGCAAAATTGTATTTTATGTCAAAGTCATTTGTATCGAATGTCTCACATGTGGTTCATTCTCAGAGTGCACGTGTTAAGAAGTATTTGCATTCGAAAGTTTTAAAGCATACTGAGTATCAAAATCATGATATATATATTATCGCTCTCATATTGTTTTTTATTGTGATTACATAAAGTCGTAAATTTGTTTTGTTACATTTAAATAGAATTCATTTTGACCTGTATGTCATGCCTTTTTTAATCAGTACTGGTCTCAATGAATTCAACCTTTTATTTTCATTACGTGTATTGTCATTTAAAATGTTACTGAGCTTTTTGTTTTTGAAGTAACGATTATTATGCTGGGATTTCTTCAGTAGCATGTTAATTATGTTGCAATTTCTTGCTTTAATGAATAAGTGAAAGCTAACACAATGCGCGTATAAAACAGAAAACACGCTTTTAAGTCAGCTTCAGAATCACCACGATGGCAAGATGAATAAAAACATTCTTGTTTGTTCTTGTTCCTTTCTCTCGATTGAAGAAATAATTATTTTAATCTTTATGTAAAAAGGAAACCAAAGACAGAGAGAAAGACACGCTGAGGTTTTTAAAAAAAATTATCACTAGTGAAACAATATCGTTTGATTTTTATTTATCATGTTGACAACACACTTTATCTCCGGTTCTAGTTAATTTAGAATTTTATGTCGAAATCTGTATACTTCAATATATTTTGAATGTAATATCTTAATATTAACTATGTGCCCATGTTTTATACCATTAAATGAAATGACTTTGGTGAAAACATGTATTTAAAAACACGCGCAATACTGTTCTATGGTACATTTATATGAACAGTATTTATGCCGAAACGGTTGATAAAAAAATAGTATTTGAATATTTTTCTTTAACTATATATATGAAATACCGAATATTTTTTTTACAGCGGTTGGGATAAGCGCCGTTATTATGCTATAAGCATTTTCATGATAAATAAAACCACAAACATGTACAGAATGTTTTATACCAGCAAGAGTTCTTGTTTGCCCTGTAATTTCGAGCATCATCAGCGCATTTTTCCAAAGCTGTAAACCAACAAACACAAAGACATATAGTATACGGCTATTCTATTCTACTTGTTAATATTGTATTACAGTAATAATAATCACTTAGAAGTAAGTGGAAATGACAAAAGAAACAACTGAAGTATTCAGTAATGTCATGATATTGAACTTAAAATCCGTGTGAATTATACGTGATTCGAAACATTATTGATTCATCGAGTACGCATTGTTATGTCCGATTTGTAAGAATGCACAATATATCACTGTCCATGTGTAAGTCTGTTCGTTTGTACATCAAATTATGACCAATATAA